>NW_010164579.1:42889-62020 GCF_000695765.1 Mesitornis unicolor | reverse complement strand
TCTTTCCCTCTCAAGACTCCTCATCTCAGCTAAGGGCATTGGTGTCTATGCTATCTATGTATCTCCATGCCGCAGCACAATGTTGGATACCAAGACCCCAGCTGAGCATGACAGATGTCTGAGACACAGGGAATATTAACTCTGTTAGCTCACAAGGCATGTTGTGCTATTGCAGATATGCAGTTTTAGTATTCCCTAGCATGAATACTGGTGAAGAGAGATGCTTCCCAATGCCTGGTGAAGGAAGGAGAAGAATACAAAGAATAAATGCCATCTCGTATCCTGTTATCTGTGTTGTTACTGTAGAAGTCACAGGAATTTATAAAAAGCAGTAAAAACTTATTTTTCCACCTCCAAGTAAGTAAATATCTCTCTGAAATATGCAGGTGGTTGATTTTCTGACCAAGAAAGCTCCATTATGCATAGGGATTTTGTAATCATTAAGTTAGCAGTCTGGTCCAAAAGACTTTTATAATAATTACATGGCTGCAGGTGACTCCTTACATTTAATTTCCTATGAATGCCGAAAACTAATGCTGAACAGGATCCCTTTCAGAGATATTGAAGTCCTTTGCTTGACAATTCTAACTTGCAATGTTGTGTCTTGAGTAAAATGCTCTTGTTACTTGCTTTTCTGGGACAGCCCAGACTCTAAAGAGGCAGCTTTGCAAACTATTCCACTCTTTTTGCTCTTCCTTGCTCTATTTTAGGTTAATTTCTGTAGTAGAAAAAAACCCTGTCTTTTGTTTACCAGCGCAGTTGAGCATAGGCAGACATAAATGTAATTTCCACTATGTGCAGTATAGCATGTCCACTCACTGTCCTCTCTAGAACATCAGAATTCTCTGCAAATTTTACTTGCACTGCTGAACTGGGCAGAGATCTTCTATTACACAGAATACTTTATTGAAAACTAAAACACTTAGGCAGCAAATGTTTTTTAGTAGCTACATCTGGATAGATCTCCATGGCTATGGGTGCAGGTCCTCTATTTTCATCATCCTTCTCTCAACTATGGTTGAAAAAGAGACCAGCAAAGAAATGAATAGCTGTTTCATCTATTGTAATCTGCTCCCACTCTCTGCTGCTTTTAGATACTGGCACACGCAGTCCCTCCAGCTTCTGAGCTGTGTAGTGCCCAGGGTAAGGGACTGTATATCTTTTTTCTTTCTATGTCCCAGTTCTGCCCTGCAGCTTTCCCTTCTTCCTCCCAGTGATCCAGCCAAATTAAATTCCTAATGCCAGTGAGCCCTCTTGAGCTGTGACGAATTAGGTTTCCCCCATTCCTTTCATTCATCTCTGAAATATTATGTACTAGGATACAATAAGTTCCAGTATGCAGCATATAGTGACAGGATTCTGCAATAAATCCATGCTAAGTGAGACCTGTTACACAACTCACTAATCTCATATATTCACCTGAGCTATATCTCAGATCTATCAATAGAGAGAAGATCCAGTTTTAATAATGTATTATGAAAATTACTTCCCTGTGTTGGTCCAGAAGGTGTGCAAATGTAGACTTCTTATATATACTCTGCAATTTAAACTGTTGTAGAAGTTCCAGACAAAAGTTACAGAAATTCACAAAGAGAAGACAGTATAAATAAATTTGGTGTCAAGCATGCAAGTGCAACAAGAACATAGGGCTGAGGAGTCTGTCAAGACCACTGAATTCTATCCCTTGCCTTTCATAACACAGATTTAATTTAAAATATATAGTCAAAGGATTTACTCAGCTACTCTTAACTTGTTTCATGTCACCCTTATATTTCTTTACTCTATGTTGTATTAGACATTACAGTTTTCTCAATTACATTCTCCCAAAACAAACAGGCACAGAACACCTGCAGTCACTGTTTTGGCTGGTGGTATTTTGTGAAACTTTGTGTCTGCAAAGAAAAGGGCAAGAAAATGAAAGAAACTGGTGAAAAGACAGAAGAAAAGCAACAACCTTGTCCCAAAAAAAACCCTAAACCAAACACAAATCCACCCCACCCCAACCCATTATGTTTTTAGTTTGGCTACAAACAAATAAGCAAAAGAGCCTGAGAGGATTGTTGCTTTAAAACCTGAGGAATGGTTTAAGTAACCCATCCCCTGTGCTGAGAGGAGCAGTTCTGCATGTGCCTTCGCAGAAGCATTGCATCCATTTCTTTAGAGAAGGGGAACAGAGGAAAAATTTCTTATCCTGACAGAGTCCTGAACTTCAACTGAATGCTTAGGTTGAGAAGGGGCAGTAGTTTGAAGAGCTTGTCTTTAGTCAATATCGTCCTGAATGATTGAAGTAGTTTACCTCATATATTTAAATAACATCAGCTGCTGCAGAAATACAGGCATTTTGGATAGTGCATTTCAGGTAGTGCTGCGTTTTCTGGACCATGTGCATTAACTTCCTGTGTTTCTGTGACATTCCTCCCAGTTTTCTTCTGATCACTTTGTTGAAAGGAGCCTGAGCTGCAAGGTTTGAGTCCCAGATCCTGATTTCAAACTTTCCCGTGTTCAGCAATATTCAGAACAATTTCTCACCATAATTGAATATATTAAACAATATTGGCCATGCTGTTGATCCCTAGGGTATCCCACTATTAATCTTTCCTATATTGAGAATGGGCCTTTTATTCCTACTCCTTGCATCCTGCCTATTAACCAGCTTTTAATCACTGACAAGAATTTACCTCTTACCCTGTGGTTACTAAATTTCCTTAATAGTCTCTTGTGAGGAACATTATCAAAAGCCTTTCAAAAGTTGTAAGTATAGTATTCATTGCTGCTTCCTTATCCACCGTGTTGTTTACCATTTCAAGTAATCATAAGTGGGTTTGAGAAGCATAATTCATCTTAGTCAAAGCCAGGTTTTCTTTCTTTATCATGTTATTCTATACAATAACAGTCTTCTTTCTCTTAAATTATTGCTTTAATTTGTTATGGTGCTGCAGTGTGTCCATAAAGTAATAGGAAATGTGCTGCACCATCTTCAGTGATATGACTTTGCTTTTCTAGTACTCAGGGAAGCTTTTCTGCCCACGTTTCTTTTCAAGTGCCCACTCTCTCAGAATTCATCGTACAACAAAATCTGTTTCTCTTTCTGTTTATACACTGGTTTCAGCAAGGGGATCTAACACACAGCTTGTATGTTGAGTTGGTTGGGAATATGTCATATTATGATTCTGAAAAGCATAAATATTTCTCTAAAGAACATAACATAAACCAGTCATATATGATTCAGTATAGCATCATCTTAGCTTGGAATGGAAGCTCTGGAAAATAGAAATTGCTCTTCATCTCAGCTGTTAATTCTCAAAATTACTTAAGATCAGGATTTCAAGTAATTTAGGCAGATAGCTATGCGTCCTAATTTTATGTAGGTGAAATCAAGTATCTGTCCATGCCAATGGGCAGTTAACCAAAGGGAAGGAAGATAGATGCAGCTTTAAAAGGGAGGTAATTATTTATCTTTTCAGTACTGAAAAGTCCAGCATAACACAGGCGATTTAGCAATCAGCCTCAGAAATCTTCCCTCTCCTCATTCAGTAAAACTCAACTCTGTAGTCTCATGCTCAGCATGTGAAGGATTTCCAAGCCTGGCACGTGCACCACAGTCCTTAGTTAAACTGGTCTTTGTCTGCAGAAAACCGTACTGTGTGTATTTGGGATACAGTGCAGCCCTGATTCTGAACAGCGTCTGTAATTAAAAACATAGTTAGTACCTCTTCCCATAATGTTTTTATGGCATTGGGCAATAATTACAAAATTAATTAATTAAACAAATTCCCAACTACTATTACATATTATCCTAAAATACCAAAGAGCTAAAATACCGTGTAAGACTTCTCTTGTATTTTTTGGTAGATGATTTGTACATGGGATAGCAATTAGCATAGCATTGAAAATGCTCCAAATAAAATTAGATGGCGGTACCACTTTTAACAAAAATGTTTCCAGAGAGCCTGTCACAACAGGACATTGATCCCTGATTATGGTACTTAGGTAGTACCAGAGTATGAATAAATTATGATAGAATAAAACTTTCCACTGCTGACTGCAGTCCTTTCTATGCTCTTCCAGCTTCCTTGGCAGCCCCTCTCCCCCCTCCCCTTACCCCTTCCCTGGTGCTTTTCTCTTCCTTCAGTCAATACCAATGGTTCAAGTGACAAATAACATTTCTGTCTCTCAGTACTTTTCTAGACTACAGGTTGGAACAAGTGAACCATTAGTCACTTCATGAAATCCTCCTTTGTGCAACCAGGCTGAGAGCAGTTGCACCTTTATGCATATTTTATGCACATTTATGGGCTGCATTTCACAGTGCTGTATTTAGTTCCATTACAGTTTTCCATCATATTGCTCTTTTATTATGGCATTAATTATGTATTGTTTTTACTTTATCTTACGGTATTTTTTTTACTTTATTTTCTTAGTTGTGTTTTATAATGTGTATAAAGTTAATTTGTGACAGTAAGGCTAATGTTATCCTTGCACTTTACATTAGCCGAGTTGTTATTTTCTGAACACTTTTGTTTGGGTACCTCTTAAATTCACTTTTAAAAAAAATCAACATTAGAAAGTCTGAGTTGCTAAATAATTCATAAGCAAAGGGAATTTTTATAAATATACAAGAGCATTTTTAGGAGGATGAGCTTCCACTGTCACCATTCCAGGTCATATGAAGCAGCCCACAGTCAACCTGAGAGATCTGGTGAAACAGTAGCTAATAAAAGTGACTTCGTTAAAATAGCTTATAGGCTTAGACTTATAGCAATATAAAGGCTTTTCTCACCACAGCTAGTTTTGATTCCCCACAAATGATCATGAGCAGTGAGCCTCTGAGTTGGCAACAACTACACGAATGAGTCCGTTCTCACTTGTGGGTTTTTCCAGAGGTACTGAGAGGGCACTGAAAGCAGTGTCCTATTGCCTTTGCATATGAGTCTGTAACAGAAAACACTGGGGGGTTTTTCAAAAGTGATAATAGAAGGGTTACATATGCCAAATAATAGTAATGCAGGAAAAAGTGAAACATCATCATGAGTTGTTTGGATACATTGTGATTTCTTCTGAAAGAAGAATTGTTGAGCTTGTCTAGGACTTATACCAAATATTTTCATTATACTACCCTAAGAAGGAAAAGAGACTGATTTTTGTGTGGTATTTAGAGGTTCTGATGAGGCTTATTTGAGTAACATAACCCCGGACTTCGGAGTTGTAGTTGTGGATATCAGTCTGCACGCATCACCAAATAATGGCTGCGTTGTCATGGTGGTGATTTCAGTGATGCTCTGTGTGTTCTACTTAAGCTAGTGAGTCCCAGCAGAAGCCAGAAGAAGCTGGAAGTGTAGCACCATTTGCAGCCAGAGTTATCAATACCAGTAGATTCTTACAATGGGCAATTTATAGGCCATGTTAGAAACATGGGCTACAAAGTGTACTGGTGGGAGTGCTGTCACTTTTGGGTGATCTTACCCAGAAATATGAAGTGATTTGTCTGTGAGGCCAATGATGCTTCTGAAGGACATCGTGGGTATGGGTGGCAAATTTGGTCTGGAGATCTGAGCGCAGATCTGACGTGCTCGGTAGTGCAGATGCCGCTGGTGAAGATGAAGACTTAACCCTGCAACAGGATTAGTGTGCAACTATAAGGCTGCCTCTGCTCAAGGGGTACAGCTCAGACCCGGTCATGGGAAGTCATTGCAGATGCAGCAGTGGTACCTGGTTTAATGCCACACAGCTTGTAAAACAGTGAGGACAGCCGAAGTTTTACAAACCCAGAGTATAGCTCCCTGTAATTGAGGTTCAATGAAATAACATTATGAAATCCTACCTTCTATTTCACACAGAGACTTGATTCATTGTTTTGTTTTATTTTCTGTCCGGTCACATACCAGTTGCTCTTAACTTTTGGTGGGAAGAATTATTCAAATCAGTCTTGATTTATTATTATAAAATACTAAAAAATTGGCCATGTCTGTATTAAGGAAGTGAAAAAAATTCTTCTGTATTGATAGAACGAAAAGAAAAACTGTTGAGTGACAAAAGCTTTGATTATGTCTTCCAGCCTTATTTCTAGAACTTCCAGCTCTTTGAATTTATTACTTTGTAAATTCTTTTTAGAAATGTAACAACTAGGTTAACAAAGCTGAATGAGGTTTTGTACTTAATTGCTAAACACCTGCAGATCTTAGAAATTGTGGCTGCTGACAGCTTTTGAAAATCAGAACATGTTACATTTCATATTGAGCTTTTCCATATATTTTCTTCTGTTTTCAGAGGACAGAATAAATCTTGTGAGTCTGGTGATTGTTTGAGAACAGTCATTTTGAAGTGACTTGCCCATTTGAAACAAAGATTGAAAAAGGGAGGCAAGGGGAAAAGGTTGTTTTGTCCTTTGTTGCCATTTTGCTGTTTTTAAGAGCACAAGAGATCTTTTGCCTGTTTCGCACGGCTTCTCTAGCTGCAGGCACAGCTGGAGTTCCAGCTTCCTTTCCTGCCTTAACACTGGCTCCTCTTTCCTATCTAATTTGGAGTGGGCAGGAAAGGAAAACTATCTAGACGTAAAGAGAGAAAACAAATACTTAAAGGTAACAGGTAAAGTCATAATGAATGTACTTTCTCCCTCATTAGATTTGCCATTTGCATCTTTTACTTAATTATAAGGGTCATGTTGCACATCTATTCTGTTGTTCCTGCTACAGTGATATTATTCATTCCTGGCATTTCTATGACAAAAAAATCCAAACATAAATCTTTCTGACAGAAAAAATCTAGCAATTTTTTCTCAGTTACACTTCCTTCTTTTATACATAGGTGCTGAGCTACTTAAACCCCAATTATGGCCCTTGCAGAGGCTGCATGAGTCCTTTCTCCTTTCATGCTCCCGTGTTCCCCTTCCTTGTTTGTGGTTTTCCCATGGAGTCATGGCTGGGAGCCCTATTGTGCTTGGTAGAGCATCCACACATGAGAGCTGGGATCAGCTCATCACTGACCCCCTTAGCTCAGTGTTCCTGCCCATTGTAAGAGGTTGAACTCTCCTCTGGGGAGAAGGTGGCCAAGAGGCAGTGAGAGCATAACCCATCATGCCCTGGTGGACGTGGGTAACTTGGAAGAAGGAAGCCCAGGGGCAGACAAGATTCAAAGCATGCAAGAGCAGCAGTAAGGTGTAGGCACCCTTCTCCAGCTGCCTCGCCAGGGTGTCCTAGTGGTCCTGCTGCCGGTGAGAGATCGAGGTTTCTCCCTGCCCATGTCTTGCTCTTTCCTGTGATTTTGTACTGTCGTGTGTGGTGTTGGCAGCTCTGGTGTACAAATCAGACACATTAGCAGCTTTCCGAGAGCTGTGGTGAATGGAGCTAAATCCAGTTGGCAACCAGTCACAAGCAGTGTTCCCCAGGGCTCAGTTTTGGTGTCAGTCCTGTTTAACATCTTTATCAATGATCTGGATGAGGGCATTGAGTGCTCCCTCAGCAAGTTTGCAGATGACACCAAGATGGGAGGGAGTGTTGATCTGCCTGAGGGTAGGAAGGCTCTGCAGAGGGACCTGGACAGGCTGAATCAATGGGCTGAGGCCAATTGTATGAGCTTCAACAAGGCCAAGTGCCGGGTCCTGCACTTCGGTCACAATAACCCCATGCAGCGCTACAGGCTTGGGGACGAGTGGCTGGAGCTGCCAGGCAGAAAAGGACCTGGGGTGTTCGTGACAGCAGATGACCATGAGCCAGCAATGTGCCCTTGCGGCCAAGAAGGCCAATGGCATCCTGGGGTGTATCAGAAGGGGTGGTTGTAGGGCAGAGAGGTTCTCCTTCCCCTCTGCTCTGCCCTGGTGAGACTGCATTTGGAATATTGTGTCCAGTTCTGGGTCCTCAGTTCAAGAAGGACAGGGAATTGCTTGAAAGAGTCCAGCAGAGCCACAAAGATGATTGAGGGAGTGGAGCATCTCCCTTATGAGGAGTGACTGAGGCAGCTGGGTCTCTTTAGCTTGGAGCAGAGGAGACTGAGGGGAGATCTCATTAAAGTTTATCATGTCAGGAGGGAAGGAGCCAGGCTCTGCTCTGGGATGTCAGATGACAGGACAAGGGGCAAAGGAAGCAAGCTGGAGCATAGGAAGTTCAAGCTGAAGAGAAGGACAAACTTTATCAGTGTGAGGGTGCCAGAGCATGGCCCAGGCTGCCCGGAGAGGTTGTGGAGTCTCCTTCTCTGCATACACTCAAAACCCGCCTGGCCGTGTTCCTGTGTGACCTGGTCTGGGTGATCCTGCTCTGGCAGGGATTGGACTGGATGATCTTTCCAGGTCCCTTCCAACTCCTAATATTCTGTGATTCTGTGATTCAGTGAACAGCACAACAGGCACTATTTGAGTACAAGAAAGACCCCGTGTGCCATTACAGAGCCTCCAGCCTGAGTTATGAGTTGTTCCTGCATGAATTTACAAAAAGTAACAGATGTAGGTACTGTAACAATAACATATGAAGCTGAAAGCAGTACATTAAGCAGAGATCACTTTTTAAAGAAGGATAATACAAAACAGCATTAAGTTCATTTATGGTTAGGCAATTATTTAGAATTCATGTACCTTTTAAAATAATTAATTTCATTCAGAACGGTTGTTTGTAATGCATCGTTTTAAATTACATTTATGAATTTAGATATATCATTAGAATTAAAATAAATATAGAACTTAATTTAATAGTTGTGAAATAAACCTAGGTTATATATTTGTGCCTTGTGAATATAACAGAAAACAAGGAAAAATAATTTCATATTAATATCTGAGTAACTGCAGGGCATTTACTAAAACTAATATTATCTTAGTTAACTTTCAAATATAAAAAAGGGCTGGGTAAATAACTCTGTATGAAATCTGAAGTATAATTTATAATGAATTTGTGCTAATGATATCTAATGTGCCTAGTTAAAATGAAAGCTTTATTGAGAATAAATGTTACTCATTTACTTCAAAGAGAGTTACCAGACATATGTAATTTGACAGTAATTTTAAAAATAGAACAATATTGGCTAATAAATGCATGATTTACAAATTTCCCTCATGAAAATGAGATGCATAGAGTATAAAATTTTATTTAATTGTGTAATGTTAAAAAAAAATCTACACTTGAGAATATTTTAGATGCAAAACAACTAAAAAAGAAATTCCTGAAAAGCTCTCTCTATGATGAATTCTTAAATAATAAGAACAGTTCCTTAAATCAACAGATGAATACTTTTCATGAAATGTCAAGTTAGCTATTATACTGGTACTATAAGGTAGAGCTTCCTGCAGATGTTCAAGTAGTATTTTAAGTTCAGTTAACTTTTACAGCCAAAACATACATGGTTCCTGATCCTGTAGAGTGCTGTCAAATAATTTAAGCAAAAGCAGGCTTGTGCCCCATATATATTTTATTCCTAATTTTTATGTATAAAACATTAATATTAATATTAACATTAACATCAGATTGGTTTGGGTCCATTAGAAGAAAAATGCAGCGGGAAAAACCACATTTTATAAAACAGTCATTGTTTTTATTGAATGTATAATTAGTTCTACTGTAATAAAGTGAAAATCTATCCTGTAGATAGATTTTCCTCAGATTTTCTTCACAGGCGTGAAAGTCCTAATTTAGTATGGCATCTTCTAAAATATTTTCCCCCATATATCTTTTCACATTTTACAGAGGCACCATTCAATCTTCCTCATGGCTTGCAATATAAAGATTTGTTCCATCGTTAAGGGACTTGCAGAGACCTTTGCTCATATTACTTGTTCCATGGGGAACGTTGGCTTTTTTGTTTCATTTAAAGTGGAGCAATGCTTAGTGCATAATTCCCGTTTAGAATTCACAAAATGGGAGGTCTTGCAGTTGCACACAGCCACACATTGTCATGTCTTGCTTAATTTACACTGAAGAATCTTTAGCCAACAAAAAGAAAATTATCTCGTACTTACCTAAACCAGTATATTTTGTATTTTTAATAGCAAATGCTCTAGTACATTTACTTCTGGAAATATGAGTGTTATAACCTGGCTTCCTGGGATATTGCAGAGTCACATCTGTAAAGTGTGCTGACGTTTTCAGCTTTTGCAGATGGCGAAAGGACACTGCGGGATTTGTCTGACTGGGCTTTTTTTGTAGGAAGTTGTCAAGGTTGGTAGGAATCATTACATCAACTGTTTTCTGCAGGGGCACCTAGAGAAACTCTTAGAAAAAGCTTCATGGCACTGAAATTAAAATTTGAAACCTTTTTTTTATAATCTGTTCTGTAGCTGATTTCCTAGGGCAATACCTTGATTTGATTGCATTTTGCATCATTGAAAACTGATGCCAGTGGATTGGATCCGTTCTCCAGTGAGCTGAAGCCATCAGTGATGCACAGAGAATGAGAACAACCTCTTCCAAAGGAGGAGCTTTGCTGCTAAAAGCATAGTTTATGTCACTGCTAGCAACGCTAGCTAAGGCAAGGCAGCTATAGTCTGATCAAGTTCACTAACACATATTAGGTATAACACGATAAAAATTCTTTGACAAGAAAGTGTTTTTATCTATCAAAGATACAGACTTTTGAGGAGAGATGCCTTAATTTCTGCTCCATGCAGTGAGACCAGCAGTGCAGTGCAGCTGGCCTGAGTTGTACTAGAAGAGGTATAATGTTTCCTGTTTATCTGGCTGCCATATTTCTACCTAGCTTTACATATTTTGTACCTTGGCACATGAGCCCTTGAGCTGCTTGGTCCCAGTGTAGTTGTACTTGCTCCTTCATAAAAGCTTTGGCAGAGGCTAAAGAAAGTTATTATTATTATAACAGTATTGCTGTCTAAGTCTGACTAACAAAAGCATTTCCACTCTCCATGGCAGCCCTTCTCCCCCTCCTGCTGCTACCAGTGATTCCAGTTGCAGTCGTTCAGTGGCATCTCGAGGCAACCCAACACTCAAGTGCCAGGTTGGTCTGTGACGGAGCTGTCATCTGTCTTGGTCACGCAGTAGTTGTGTGACACACCAGTGAGCTCAGAGAAATGGAAAGTAAGGGAACACATGAGCATTCTGTTAGACGAGTTCCACTGGTGGGGTCAGTATCATTTGCACAGGCAAAACTATCCAATTCCTTCCTATTCATATGCTTATTCCAAAGAAGGAGATCAGTGCTCGAGGCAAAAGCATCTGAATTATCTGCATATCAGCAAAACTGCCTTTTCAGTAATGGTACTCTAATGTTGTGAGCTTTGACAACAGTCCACCCCTAATCAAATTTAAAAGGGTGTTTTCCTCCCTTACACATCGTGTGAAAAGTGAAAAATTCTCTGCTGGTGTCTGTGAGTGTTTCCTCTCCTCATGAAGAAAAAGCTCTGAGACAGCGGGACAAGGGTTCATAAAAATCTCATGATTTGCCAGAATTTTTTGAACACAACTAGAAGGTAGACTTTGGGATCCTGAAGGGAAGTTTCACTGGGAAGTCCAGCATACTGGCTCACAGTGTTTAGATTCCATTCCGGTTGCCTCTGAAAAGTAAAACCCCAAAATGTGAGGGGAGTGCTGAGAATATGGATACTGATTCTGTGGGCTATGGGGCTGTCAGAGATCTTCCTTTTCTTTGACTTCTTCAGATTTTGGGGAGTTTGTTCCTCATTTTCTTCTTCTTCACTTATTTCTGTGCTCCAAGCTAAAGGGGTAGCATGGTTAGTACCTGTGCTGTGTTGTATACTGTCAGCTTAGGACGGCTGCAGACCTTTTCATCTAATCAGCACTCATGTGTCAACTAATGCAAGAGTAACACTAAACATGTCCTGATCATCCCCCGGAGAAATGGCATTTCATCTCGAGACGTACACTGTGAGAAATTCAGAATGTTTTTGTCATTGGACTGAACACTGGGTGAATATCAAGAAAAGCAGCTAAACTCAAAAGGTCAAATTAGACAATTCTGAGGTGAACAGATGTGATTGTATAAGGTTACAGCTAGGTACTTCATGTGCACCTTTTAGACTTGTGTTGGGAATTGCATTTCTGAAACAGTCTCATAGGTGCTGTTATGCAAATTCAAGTGTAAATCACCAGGAGACCAAAAACCAAGCAAGTCTAAATCCTCAGTAATACATTCATTGCACATTAGATGAGTCGAAATGAAGCCCAAAGACATATCCTTTTTTGTAGTAAAACCTTAATTACATGAGAAATCTAGAATGCTATGATGCGATAAGTAATCTGGAGAATTTTTGAATTACTTTTTTTTTACTGAATAGCAAATTATATGAGGAAAAACACTCTTAGATGGCATGTTCTACTGTTTCTCTAGCAAATGTACAGAGTTTTCATAGCCAGTGTACCATCAGCCATGTGTACCACAGGTGTCAGCCAAGCCATATGCAGACCTCGGTGTGTATTGGAATAAACAGAACTGTATTGCAGTAAACAAAGTGCATGGCAAAGTAATGTATTTTTATTGTGGGATTAGAAAAGGATTAGTGTAATTTGATACAGATATTGTATGTTGAGGTGAGAATGTCTCCTAAGTGTAAAATCCTAAAAGAAGGATTATATTCTCATCCCCACAGTTCAGAATGTCTCAGATACACTATATTTTTACACTGTATTTTCACTAATGCTGAAGCTATACAAAGTTCTGGGTATCCTTGTTGACTACTGATAACAAATTACATATAAACTTTGCAAGTGCCCTTTGAATTAATAGGTGTCAACACTTCAGTGCCTGAATTCCCAACCTGTTGGATTCTGCTGCAACTCACAAGTTAGAAAGTTGTGGCACTTCTCATCGCTGCACTCTGCAGTTAACAAGTTCCTTGACTGTACAGAGTTGATCAGAGAGCCCAATAAGAGAAAACATTTTGAGGTTATAATTACTTCATAGTACCTGCATTGGAAATAAACTCAATATGATAGCTAGTAAAGATAAAATGCAGAGAACAAAAATTTGTGTAAGTAGAAAACTAAATATAGCAAATGGTCCTGTATTTATATCTCAGTAGTCAGAACACAAATAAACATCCTTGGTGAAAACACATCAGTGCTTGCAATTAAGGTAATATAATTGCATGCTTTGAAGTGGAACAATGGAAAAATCTGACAATCTATTGTATTAATATGAGGCACAGACTTCAGAGATGTATAAAAATAACACTTAATCTGTATAAAGCATCTGCTACTATATAGTTTTTGTACAACATTTGTGTACTTTGTGTAAACACACACATTAGATGGATAAATAGATACCTAACGAGATAAACAGATATTCCGTGAAATCTGATCCAATCATTCCATGTCTTCCACAGCTCATAGCTTTAAAAATTTCTGAAGTTTTTACACATTAAATTTAAGTACGTTTTCGAAAGGCACAGGTGCTATAATGAAAACATGTAAGGCTAATGCCGTTTACCAAAGAAGTCATCACCCTCATGGCCATAACTGGCAGAGTCTTTACAAACTGAAAAGTCAGTCTTTATGTACATTTAGCCCTTGTAAATTCTTCCTTGACTACCAGCAAGGGTGAAAATTGTCCTAGTGGGTGTTCTGACATTGACATTTTTTTCAGTAGGACCATGATGTGACCAGCAGCTTGTTGTAGACATGTACAGGTATATGACTCGTTCGCTTATATATAGGATTTTCTGCTTGATGTACACTGCAGAAGATACTAGTGCAACATTGCAACTCTCTTTTGAGGTCACGAAGTGTTGCTATCCCTAGCTTAGAAATAAAGTTCCTCAAAAAGAGAGGCAGAAAGCATCTTATATTTCTGCTTGGGGTTTAGCCATAGATAAGGACTTTGCCTGTGCTAGATTTTGTGAGTCTATAGATCATGGGAGTACTCTAAAGTCATCCATGGATCCTGTGACAGAGAAGGAAAATGAAATAAAATCTTTAGAGTGCTAATCTAAAGATCCCTCTAACCAACACTAGGTGGGTACTCCTTGGTAGTAAGTGCAACAGTGACCAGCTTGAGTCGCATTTGAGCAGGGGGACTTGTTTGTGCAAGAATCTGCATAGGATGATTCTGTATGCGGATAGAGGTGGAAAATCTCCTGTTTCCAGTTTGACCAACTGGCCACAGCCTAGAATGGTGGTGAGGAAGCACAGTGGCTCTGTGATACAGCAGAGCCTAGAGGGTCTGGAAAAAGTTACTGATGGAAATGCTCAGTCATGCATAAAGTGAATAAATAAGATGCACAGATCTTTCATCAACTGAAATTTCTCATTAGCTGTTGTAGTCACTGGTAAATAAAGATTATCGCTGTTTCATCAATTATACTGGTGGTTGAACAACATAAATAAATTACTGGTGTTTTTTCTCATCGTATCACATACTCTTTTTTTTTTTTTTTAAATTATTTGGAAATTTGCGGTAGAACATTCTTCAGTCAGAATCACCGAAATGGGTGTTTATATTTCAGTCTGTGCTCGTGGGAATTGTTTGCTTTGATTATAAAATTGAGATCTTGTAAGTTAAACATCTCCAACTAAAACCAGCTGGTTTGTCATAAGTATTTATTTATGGACAGAGGCTTACATTAGTCATTTTTAAAAGATATGAGCTACAGTTATCTTCTCTGGGTGCACTCCCTCAATAAAGTGTTCTGTACAGCCAGTATTGATTTGCTCACAGTGTGATGCAGTGTCTTTCCATGGGAAGGGAAGGCAGCTTCCTAACAAAAATGAGTAATTGTTGTTTACTCTACCTCTTTAGCAGCCTGACCATCAAAGCAGTTTGTCAAAAACACTGCTCGGTCAGTAGTGGGAAACTTGGCCAGGATGCAACTCCAGGCATGCAGATTTACACCAGGAAGGCTGGGGGAGATAAAGTGAGATCACCCCCAAAAGGGTCATTTAAGTCATTGATACTGGTTCTAAAGGGCATAACAGAGGTTCTTTATGCCAGTGCAGAGCAAAGGGGAAAGGGCATGTAAAATACTACCACTGTGGTTTGGAAATATTTTAGACCCTCTTAGTACTTAATGGCAGGGTACAAAAAGGGCAGGGCAGAGCATCAGAGCAATGGGCTGACACTGACACCAAGGGCCTGCAATTGCTCTGTTTGCTGTTCTCTCTAGCTGGGATTTGAGAGCGTGGCCATCTCCCAGAGCTCACTGCATAGTCAGCCTTCTCCTGAGTGGGGAGGGAAAAGGGACACAGTGAGCTGGTCTGGCTGTGCCAGGCCCACACTTTTCCTGCAGGTTGTTTTTTTCATAGAGAGTGTTGGCACTGTTGGCTTCCTTTCAATCTCTTCCACAAGTCATAGCTTTAAAAAAGTCTGAAGTTTTTACACATTAAATTTAACAAGTTTCAAAGATGAGTCTACAAAGTCTTTGGGTCTTTCCTTGAAAGGGTGCTCAGAGGCAAAGTAGCTGAGTAAACCAAGGGTTTTGTGAATGGGTATAAATTAAATGAGAATATGTTAAGCCGGGGTGTAAAGAGCGAGGGATAACACCACCAGCAGCTGCTATCAGTGGTTTGAGGACTGCAGAACCTGCTGTTGCACTTGCTGCTATCTGTGCTTTCAGGTATCACAGTTGCAATGTACTGCCACAATTATAATAGTTGCCCTTGCTTTTCATTCTGGCTTTATTAATGTAAGGAGATTTTTTAACTGAAGCTGGGGAGAATTTTGTTGCTGTTGTGTATGCCAGCTATATTTTAAAGCATAACATCTCTTGCAGTATCTGAAGTGGCCTGGCCTGAAGCTACAAAGCAAAGACATTGTAATGATACACTTTTAGGAGCAACTGCTCTACATCTCCCTCTCTTTTGTACAAATTTCTGTTTCCAACTAGTTGCTCTTGATGCCTGGCATTAACTTACTACATTGTTTTGCACATGATCTAATGCCACTGTCGCTGAGGGGAGATGCAATAGCACAGTGTGCCTGTAATTTGAGCAATATGTTCTCCTGGCCTGATGCAATCACAGAATAATTCAGGTTGGAAGGGACCTCGTGAGGTCTCTAGTCCATCTGCCAGCCCAAAGCAGGGCCAGCTGGAGGTCAGACAAGACTGCTCAGGGTTTTTTTCAGCTGGTCCTTGGGAACCTCCAAGGAAGGAGACTGCACAACCTCTTGGGTCTCTGCTCCACTGCTTGGAAGGCCTCGTGGTGCCCCCAGTAAGCAACAAACCTCTCTGCACAGTGCTGCTGGTGGCAGAAAGGTGCCATCTTCCCTGCAGGAGGCGGCCTCCCACTACTGTCACCTGCTGTATCCTGTTGGTGATGCTGCCCCAAACAGAGGTTTCTCCCTCTGTCTGCTACCAAGAAACCTAACCTATTTTGCAGTTGCAGATCTGCAGGTGGAGAAGGAGCCTTCTGTCTGTTGCCAGAGGTTGCAAGCCTTTTGCCTTCCCTGTCTTGGGAGTGAAAACTGTGACTTTTTTGCTCTTGTGGCTTCTATGTATTTTTAAGGAATTTTTAGTGTTTGTGAGAACGTCGCAGTTGAATAACCCAGTAATGAATTCCTAGGGTAACAGTATCTTTACTTTTCCCCTTTTCAATCCTGATGTTCAAAAACCTTACCTTGCAGGTTGGGGCAGCAGTTCAGAGTCTTTGGCCCTAGGATAGCACCGTCATGACAGATGCTTATCTTGCAGCATGTGTGTGTCAGGCTTTCTGACTGTGTTTAAACACAGGCTCCTACTACATTACATAGAGAATGCCTGGGGGTGATGGCGATTGTTCGCTCCTCAGTATTACAATATGGGGTTGGTTTTTTTCAGTAGCTGCTATCTGAAGAAAAAGAAAATACAGAATTTTAAATAGAAAGTGCTTATAAAGAATTTATTCCTTACAGTATTCTGTCAGTGCAATACTGCCATACCAAAACACTGAATTTAAGAAAATGAGAAACAGAGATCTTTTTTTCTCTTCTTCTCTCCTCTGTGCACTTCTCGAATGCTTAGAAACAACCTTGAGAATTAAAAACTAAGTACTGGAGCCTAAGTGTAGTTATGCTTTAAGTTTCGAGTGTCACTCCTTAAAGTTAATAGAATTACTTCACATACACTTCCTTTTAAGTGGAATGATAATTTTATTTTTATCAGAAGTAATTATATGGTAATAAACTTGTAGTTTGGAAATGAGAATGGGCTTGTGAATATGTAACAAAATATTGAAAATATGGTAAAGTGGATCATTAGTGACGAAGTAATAATTTTCAGTGCAAAAAGTTACTAAGAAATGTTTTTTACGATCAGGCAAAAGGAATAAATGTGTCTTCTGAAGGTGTCTCCTTCAGCAGCTATTTCCTATGAACACAAGGCAATGATGTGAATGCAGGAAAGAAATTATTTTAAAGTACCTCTGCAAGACGACTTGACAAAAGCTGGAAACTACCAGCATTACTTTGTAGTTTATGGAGACTGTTTAAAATGTATGTAAAGAAAGAAGTGTTAGGAATAATAGCCAGAGCTGGCCATGTTACTGTATGGAAGATTATATGCTGCATTGCTGTTGAATTTGGGTTGTCGGGCATCTTCATGTTGTTAGAGAAACTAAAATGCTCTGTGTTCAAGGGCCTACTTTTACACATTTCCTTTACCTTTCGAGCCATGTTTGTATTTATACATTTCTCACAGCTTTTGAGCCGAGAAACTTAATAGATTTTTATATTCTTTGTTGAATAACAGACCTTAATTAACTTTAGTTTAATTTACCTGAAAACTCCATTGAATTCTGTTAACTAAGCTGCTGTCCATCAGACGAAAGGACACCTCTATTTTTGACTGTCAGTTGATCCATTAATGGGAGTGAACAAAGTCCTGCTTCTCAGTTCAGCTACACAGCAAGCTTTTTTCTTCTATTTTTTTTTCCCCGAATCAGTCATCTTACTAGGAAAACTATCTGTTGAAAATACTTAGGGAAATGAATACGTAATGGAAATGGCCTGTATTTGAAGGGGAGTATGGAAGAAAGCATTGTTTGTTAGAGAGGAGTTGCTAGATATTAATTAACAGCAAAATGATGGCGCTTCCGAAAATAAATATTGAAGTACTTGACATTTTGTTTCTTGTCTCCTCCTGAGGTATTTTTGTACCACTTCCTTTCCATCTTGAAAAATATAATCTTTGTTTCCTTTACAAATTACTTCCATTGTTTCCCACTGTACTTAGTTTTCAGAATGGAAACATGACCTAAGAGGGGTATTGTTGTCTGTCAAGATTAAACACAATGCATTCCTGTGCTATCTTTCCCTTGTTCTGTCTCTATTGCTAGGCAGTTATTTTGTGGTCCTTTTCAGCCCTGCAAGTAGTGAGGCATTGGAGGAAGAACAAAAAAATGCAGAGAATAAATACCTTGAATATGGTCAGAAGTGGGATCAAAGGTGGCAACGGTTCCACCATCCATAATTAAAAAGAAAGAAAGGAAAACAGAAATGCACCAAATGAACAGGCTGAACCAGAAAATGGCTGGGGAAAATTTCCACTATTTCTCTCTCTGGTATTAAGGTCAAGCAGATAACTTGTGTTTCAATACTCCATTTTCTCTTAGTCAGGACTTGCTCTACGTACTGCTGTAGGCCCTGGTTAAGTTCATTCTCCATTTTATTAACTCATCCTTATCATAAACTGCTAAGCTTGGCTCCCAGTGAACTTTGCTGTGAACCCTGCCAAAGTTCAGGGCCTGAAGTCAGAGATATCTCTTATTCCTTTCCACGGACTATTCCTCCACATTGCAGGGTATACTTAGGGGAAGTCTTGTCAGCAGTAATCTCATATTACCTCCTCTAGTTTTTTTCCCATTTCCTCACTGTCTTTACTTTTCTCTGTGGTCAGTCCACACGTGTCTGTAGCAGTATTTGTCAGGACCGGCAAAGTGGGTGGCTGGGCCGGTTGCATCCCGATAAAGGCGCAGGGAGCACACAGAGGTCAGCCCCAGGCGGGTTTTGCAGTGCAAGCAGCACAAGGCCAGATTGCTGTGCAGGCAGAGGATTAACTATGTGAAAATACAATTCAGACAAGACCCTTGACAAATTTTATGAAAATGATCTGCAATGAGGAATTTGAGGAGGCACTCAGTGCTGCAGTCAGCACTAAATCCCTTGTATTTTACAACCCAATAATCAACCTGCTGCTGTGATTATCAGAGTGGAAGGGGATGAGTGGTGAGAGTAAGTGGCTGTTGGTATGGTGCCCAGACCTACCAGGGCCCT
>NW_010164579.1:21895-42858 GCF_000695765.1 Mesitornis unicolor | reverse complement strand
GCAGGAAGCTATCCCCGTTTGACATCCTTGCAGTCTAAGCAGACGATGAAGATCTGGGGAAGAAGAGATGCACGCAGAAGGTCTTAATTCAGACACAGTAGAGCATTGTCACCTGAGAAAAATGTCGTCTAACAGTCTGTAGCTTTACCAGCGTTGATTTATTCTCCTAGACACAATTGTCACCAACTACTAGGGCTGCCAACAATTTCAGTAAAATATCTTTAAGAAAATGTCTTAGTTTTTCTTTTCTATTTCATTCCTTTCTTTTCTTCAGCAAAAGTCCCATTTATCCCCAGCAGGAGACAAACTTTCTGGCAGATTAAAAAGTCTGCATCTGTAAAAGCAGCAACGATAGCAAACTTGGGTGAAAATATCACCGAACTGGCTTTTTCAATTTTAGTTAATGAAGTTTTTTCCAGTTTCTTTTCAGTTTGTGAGAGCTCTTTGGTGTTTTTAATAAACCAGGTTCTCCTGGGGAAGTGTGAAATCCTACGGGTGGGAATTCAACCATTAAGAAGCATCTACATAATTACTACACCAAGGCCATGCATGAAATCTGAGACCTGCCCAGACTTCCTCATGCTTTTGGCTGTAACCTGCCTGAATTGCGGTGGCCTCACGAGCCCTTATCCACTCCAGACCTGCAGAGAAGAGAGCAAGCGGTGCCCTGGAGAGCTGCCCATTACATAGCAATGGCATGAACAGTTTCCAAGCCAAATAGAGTATTACATAATACAGATATTAGGTAAGTTCAGTCAGTTCACCTTACTGCGAAAAGAGTTGAGGATTAGAAAAGTTCCTTGTCCTGTAACTGTGGACTTAGGGCTGGTGTGATGGTTGGACTCAATGAACTTGAAGGTCTTTTCCAACAGAAACCCTTTGATGAGTCTACGATAAAAGTAGCAGTGTGTGATAATGAGGTACAGCTGAGGCTAACCTGCTTTTAAGCTCTTCAATTACTGTCTCCCTAGGATGCGACTGAAGTGAGCAACCCAAGCCTGTCCTCTATCCTCAATCTTGTCCTCATTTCCTAACTGCAGTCTTTAGTGAGCCCAGCTCAGCTGGACTGGAGGATCCGGTTTGGAGGGGTCACTCTTGTTGACACATTGCTTTCATTTATATCTGTTGAGCTTTTTGCTCCAAGATATCACTGATCACAAATATTGAATAAAAGCACCCAGAAAATCACATTTCATATGGATAAATGTAAAAATGATGACTGTAGGCAACTTTCAAGGCTATAAAGGCTAGATGTGGTCTTTCATTGGCACAGAAGTAAGGGAGTGGAGTGGGGGGAAAAAATAAATGTGTTGGAAGGAAAGGCTGCTCTGCACACAACATGGAATCTGGCATTTCCTTTGGAGTTACCTAATGCAGCCTTTCAGCAGCAGGAGGGTGGTTTGTTTGTAATGAAATTCAGCTTTTCAGATTCTAGGAAAAGTTGAATTCTTGCTGTTCAGTGACTTAGAAAAGATTTAGGGATCACTGATCAATTGCCATCCTTTCTTGTGTATTAGGGGGAGGGTGTCTGATTAATGACCTATGACACAGACTTCACCTGTCCAAGGGAAACTGCACACCAGCTGAATACTGAGATGACAAATTAGCAGAACATTTTCTATGGCCTTTATTGAAAAAGCATATGTGGTCTGGAGGTCAGTTTAGCAAGTGCAAATACATGGATATTTTTAATTACACGTAAGCTTTTCTTATCCTCTGGAATAGCACAGAGGATTGGGAGGGAGTTTTGCCATCAAGTTTAGAGTGCGGACACACATGTTCTTGTTTCTTTCATTGGTCTGGATTTTAGGTTTTCCTAATGTTAGTCCTTTTAGAAGTCAACTCCACAGCTTTTTTTTTAATTTTTATTTTTTTAAATGAATGTGCTACAACTGAATCCTTGTTTGTAAGCCTGAATCTAGTCTTTTGTTAAGTGAGGATAGACAGATTAGACACACATCTGAATGACCTATTATGCATTGTAAGGGCCGTGTTTAATTGGAAAAAAAATAACAGCTGCTTAATTTATGGATGTGCACAACAGGACAAACAATTTCAACATGGCAAGCAGAACACTCATCATTCATAGAGTTGGCATCATTTCCTCATGTGTCGTAGTTGCAATAGGAATCTCTTTCTTTCAGAGTTAATTTAGTGCTTTTGAAAGGTGCCGGATGGTAACCCTGGAGACTGCAGCCCTGCGCTCTGCACGGGAACAGGTGCAGAGCAGGCACCGACGAGGCAGCCTCTGCTCCAGCGCCAACGCTGCCTTGGTCACCACACTGGGAGGGAAAATCATCCAAGGAGAGACAACCAGGGTCCAGTGTCCCGTGGCCTCTGCTCTGAGATTCTCAGCAGTGGTGTCAATTTGGAGATAGGCATCTGACAACCAGGAACTGGGCTCTGCTCAAAAGGGTGACAGTGAACACTCGGTAGATGGTAATGAAGCTTTTGCCTCTACACTGGCACTTTTCCTTTTGTGAGGAATTTGCTCATTAAAGGAATAACGGCACTTTTAACCCACAGATTTGATATGTGCAGGAAGAAAAACAACTAAATGAGTAGAAACATGACTGCACGGTCAGGTAGTCCACGCTTTCAGTTCTAAACAGGCGTTGTGATGCACTCATTAATCTTTTATGAGTGCCTTTCAGTAGGTTATTAGGAAACATCTGCTTAATTTTTATTATTTTATTTCCTTATTGCATTTTCTTTTTTATTCTCAAAATAATCTCCCTAGGGGCAAGAAAGCATGTGTAGTGAAGGCTATGAGTTTGACAGTATTATTGTTGGTGCTTCTCCTTTTTTTTCTTTTCTTTACTTTTTTTTTTAATAATATCTACTTCTTAATGATTGCAAGATCACAGAAATATGCGTTGAATTAATTTCTGTCTTCCATCATTGCGGATGCTCTGTCTTCTAGGTAGTCAAGTTGTAACTCTTTCTGAGCATTATGTTACTGAAAGGGTGAAGCCGTATTTTAAGGTTGTGGATCCCAGAATTTTATTTGGACTTCTAAAAATCTTGGCCCAAACTATAGTTTATCTTAAAAGTAGTAACCGAGTATTTCCCTTGATTTAAGAGTTAATAAGAAGTCACTGAAAGAGAGAATAGATTTGCTCAGGGCAGTTCATGTATTACAGCATTTTGTACTAATTGGAGTTTCCTAAGGTGTGATGGCTTCATGCCCAGGAACTACATGGCTGTAATCCAGCTGAGAGGTGACGCATGTAAATAACCAAAGGCTGGGCTTCATCTGCCAGGATGGGATGGAGCCTTGTAGCAATCAGTGAGAAAAGAAAGAGCTACTTACGGATAGTGCTATATAACTTAGCTGCACAAGGAATCCCAACACCCCCAAGCTATGTATTGAACTGGCTGATTTGGGGGCAACAGTTTTAATCAAAGAAGGATGCACCTTCCTGCAAATTCTTCCTAATGCCTTCCTCTGCCCCTCAGCACTCTGTCTTTCTTAGATTCATATGCAGCCAGGTGTTTTTATAAATGAACTGATCTTACCTAAGCACTTTGTATACTGCAGATGTGGTAAAACATAGGAAGAGCTGAATATTGTCTTTGTTTTACTGACAAATAAGTCTAGATAATCTGACAAATTCACTTTGGTGATTGCAAGTAATGCAGAGATGGAGTGGAGGGAATTGATTCTTGTGAGATGCCACAAATGAATGAAGTGAAACTTCTCATTATTATTGTTTGAGAAGGTCTGAAATCCATGTACACTGGTCTCCCCTTTCAAAAGATACCAACGCATCTTCTGACAAACTGTTGAATACATTTGTACAGTAAAGGTGGATATCTTCCACCTATTTACAATTAAAGATCCATCACTGTTTCTAAGCAGTTTCAGTTCATGGTCCAGTTTTCCTGTAGGTTGTTTCAGGTCTAGAATATTAGCAATCCTTTAATTCATTTAGAGTTAAATTTTGTCTATCCCACTTTTGAACCTTTTAAAGTATACATGGATTACTGCTAGGCTCTAGTTGAATTGAATTGGATATGCATGGTGGTTTTTATCAGTGAGGTCTGGGAAATTATGGCATATTTGAAGAAGGAAGAGAACAGTCTCAGTTTATATTGCTGACTGGCATGAGCTCATACCAGGGATCAAAGGGTTTCTGTCCTCTTTCCATCCACCCACAGCTCTGCCACTCTCTGGTGTGTAATATGGTTTCTTAGTCTCTTTGGCCCATCAGCTCCTGTTACATCACTTGAATTCTTCATAGCTGGACCATGCTGATAGTCCTTGTTATGGTGATAGGTATGTCCTATGGTTGGGATTTATTTCTGGTTTTCTTAAGCTAGGAAAGATACAGGCTGAATTCAGAAGTGTTATGATGTGATGAATGTGATGAAATGCCAGGTACAGTATTGTTCAGCAGCTCTGGGCAGAGCACCCCATGGGATTTGTGAAGGCTTTCCAGTGGATGCCATCTTTAACTGTAACAAGGTGATGTGTGACTCAAGTCCTTGCCATTACGGAGTTGTCTGTTTCAAAGCAAATCTTTGCTATAATCAATAATGTCTGAATAACAACATCTGGTATTGCAGAATTTCAAGGGTATCTTGTAAGTTTAGGAAATGGGAATCAACCATGGATCTAATTACATAAGCTGCTCTCTTGGTACATCTCATCTGGATAGAAGTAGGCAGTACTGGGTATTTTTTAAAAGTTTGGTCTCACAAGACTTCTAGCTTCATTGGGGAGGTCCATTAAGTATTTAAAAGTTAAGGAAGTTACTGAACCTTCCAGCCCTCTGAGACTAACTCCTCACCAGCTGCAGAGACCATTAAATATCTGTATCATATGCTGCATTTTATGAGAAAATAGCTAAAGCTTTTTCCCAGTCTGAAGCCACTTAACCTCTGGGCAGGATAATGTAGCCTGTGAGTTAGGCTGCCGAGGCAGTGTACCTTTTCTTTTCCAGCCTTTAATTTTCAGGCAAAGCCTGTCCAGCCTAATCCAGATCAGTGCATGTATCATTGTTACAAAATCTGATGTGCAAGTCTTAGGCTTCATTGAAGTGAACTGCAAAACTTCCTTTGACTTCAGTGGCAGATCCTCCTTGTATTTAGATGGAGGCAGTAGGCTAAAAAGATTTGATAAAGTTTCTTGTATTGTTAATTACACCATAAATTATTAAATTGATGGAATTTTCTAAATTCTATTTATTTTCCAACACTTTCTGCTGCTAGTCAACTTCCTGTTCAGTTTGGACAAAAAGGACTCATCCTATTATTTTCTGAACTACGTAGTATTGTACTGTTTGCGTTCACATATAATGCAAAAGAATATTAAAAACCTAAAAAATATTGTTTTAACTAGTATCATTACTTGTGCTCCTGTATGTTTTTGAAAATTGTTTAGCTAGATCAACGTCAGCACATTTCTTTCCATGGGAAATTCCCTATTATGTAGTGGATAGCACTACCCGTTAACATGCAAGTGTTCTGCTTCCTTACTCTTAGAAGAGAATTTCTTAAGAAGGAATAGTGCCATGAAATATGCTCTCTAACTTCACTAGAAGAGAAAAATTATTCTAAAATATCTCACTCAGATACAGACCTGATTATAATGTTTGGACATTATCCATTGGGAGTTTTGCATTATAATTTTTTAAAGTTAAAAAGTGGAGCTTAAAGTATGGTCTGAAAAAATTGAATATAGTGTACATGCTTATGTAGTATTGCATTACAGGGAAAAATGAAGGGAATGGAAGACTTCAGCACAATAATATCTGATAAACTGGAAAAACTGCATGTATCAAGCAAACTGCAGTTTACAAGAGGCAGACTTATGCATGTGCATAAGGAGCTTAGAACAGGCTCATGCTTGAACATAAATGAGAATTTAATTGGCAACTCCCACAATTATCTGCGTAACAATGCAGTCATGTAATTAGTATTAAAATAAATGTGCAAACCAAAGATTATTACAGAAAATGCAGTTTTACTGCAACAAAGACTAGTGACAGGAAGATACTAAGCTGCAGAAATGTGCTTAGAGCCCATTCTTTAATCATTCTCAAATGATATTCATTTTACTCACAGTGAAATCCAATTGGGTTGTTTCAGCAGTGTTAGCGTTGGAAAAGCAGTAGCTGAAGGGCACTTCTTGAAAATGGTCACTAATATGATAATAATCGTGTAAGCAACCACATGTCTTACCCTAATATGAAGAGGAGATGAACACAGTGTGCGCTACAAAGATACCACTTCTCTCAATTTTGGCTGTAGTTGCATCTCCAATAGCCATCTGCCAATGCAGCCAAAATAATTGGCAGCCAAACTTGCCTGTTCACATAAGGCTCTCCTGTTTCCAGTTCCGAATTCATTTCTACCCCTGTGACATACACTGTCGCTATTGGAAATTACTATGTATCTACCTGCCAGTCTCATTGAGGAGCAACTTCTGCCAGTCTGATTGAGAAGGAACTTCTTGGCTTAATTAGGAAGGAAAGAACCTGGTTATTTTAAGATCAGCCCAGAAATTGTCATCTTGCTGCTAATTTCTACTCTCCATATAATTGGTATTATAGTGCTTCTGTTTTGTGAGGCCTTGCTATGGTACAGAAGCTATCATCTATCATTAAGGTGAAAGTTAGTAGGATACAGTTTTAAAGGAGATAAAAATGAACCCTTTATCTAGAAAGACGTGTACTACATAGTTCTAACACCACTATTTTGAAATGTTCACTGTCTAAATTCACACCTTGTATCACTTTATCACCCTTATATCTAGATGACTTATACCTGCAACGTGCGAAGTCAGCACCTATGTGGCTATCCTCAAGCTAAGAGAAATATTCTAGGGAATGTCTATTACTATGAAGTCTGGGTGTAAAAAACTGGGGATTTCATAAGCATGCCACTGTTCCCTGTTCTGAGGTTTTGTGCTTTTCCTTATTGTGTTCCCACTTATTTGTTTCCTGACCTTTCCTTTTTATTTCTGTTGCATACCAGTATGTTGTTAGGTTGTTGAACTTTGAATCAAGAAGTTTTAGCACATCATCATGGGAGATGTGAGATGCTGGGTGACAGGGAGAAGAAGGGTAAAACAAGGCTTCTGAACAATATAGTTCTAATTCCATATTAAATGTTCAGATTTTACCCACAGAATTTTATATTTTAAACACTAAGTCAAAAATACTATACTTTTCAGAGGACAAAAATACTATTCCTAGTCCCAGCAAAGCTGATCCACCCTCCACCCTTATTTTAAATGAAGGGGAGCACCCGCCATAGAATTGAAATTAATTGAAGCCAGCAAAAATTGCGTGGGAAAAACACATTTTAAATATTGAAGGACATCTTGAAGACAAACAATCTTGGAGTTAAAACGTGAGAATGGTTTCAGTGTTCCTCTGGAAAAGTTCCCCTGTTCCATCTAAATTCTTGTGTAAACCAAAACACTCTGCTGATGTTCTGCCAAATGCATGTTTTGCCTTTTCTGAGGGATCTGGAGCAGACAAGCGATCTGGTTGCTGTCTTGAGGTGTCATGCACACCGGGGTGTGTTGTTGGCTCTAGGCAGCTGCTTGAAGGAAATTCTGGGTTGTCTCTTACCTTCGGTAGCTTTGGCAATCAGATGCATGGAGGAGGATAAACAGCCACTGAGTCTGCTAGACCGAGAGAGACTTGGAAAACCATCACATAGTTTGGTATTTGGGGAAAGGGCTTCTACTCATTACAGGAAAACGGAAGTTCCTTATTCCAGCCAGGAGATCTGGTAAAGATATTTGTCCTATGTGATGCAGGATTTTTCACCTGATGATGTCTCTTTAACAATTTTTGCTTAAACAAAAAGCTTTCTTTGAAGTAAGGCAGTTATTTTTAACCTCTAAAGCCAGAAGAAAATCTTCCAGCTAAAACAACGAACACACTTTACAATTTTGTAAAGCTTTTGCTATTTGTAAAGCTATTATATTTGTTTTATTTCCTTTTTTTTTTCCTTTCATTTTGCTTTTGCAATTGGTTTTTATGCTAAAAAAGGAACCTTGAGAAAACAGAAGGCAACTGCTGTTTTCTGTGATTTTAATTCATTAGATTTCTTTATCCCTTGCTCACCCTGTCCCTCCCCTATTACAGCAGCTTCTATCTTATGCCACAAGCAAATATAATTTCTGTTGTTGCTTCTTCGCAAAATCCAATTTGTTATGATGTATTATGCATGCCAGTATAATTGCAGAGGAGGAGTTAAACTGAATGACAGTTTAAAGAGGTGCATTCCTTTGGCTGTGTCACTCACAAAGAGCAGCAAAAAGAAAAGTGGGACAAATTGATGCCCTGATGAAAGTATTAATCTGCTAAGATTTCAGATGAAACAATGGGACTGCCCTAATCAAACCGTATCCTCTAGAGAACAAAATGATGGCAAGGACTTTTGATACAGAGGAGATTGCTTTAGCCTCAGCAGAAATATCAGTTATAATATCTACCGTATGCTTTGCATATACATTACCAGCGATTAAAAAAGTGCTCGTCAGTACCAATCTTAGCATAAGCCATTTTTTCCAAGAAATATGAGAGCTTTATGAGATTCTATATAATGAGTTAGTCCTTTGCCATTTATTTTCTTAGAAAGAATAGAATAAAATATGTAATAATAATAAATAAGAGCAACATAGCAAGATAGGTAAGTATTCCAAGTGAAATCTCTGTAAAGAAAATGTGTAAGATTTTCACTGCAAATGAGGGTAGAGGTTATAAATATAACAAATTATACCTTTGTAATTCTGATGCTGGGGAACATGATGTGTCCATTAAAATAATGGTAAAGTGTTTTATACTTTTTATTTTCTTCAACAGATTGCTATGGTAAAAAAACAGCTTTTAAAGTAAATTATTTTTTATTTACTCCTTTACACCACTGATCTACAATTCCTTTGTAACACCTAAGAGATAACTGCTCAGAATATGGTTGTGTCATTTATATCTGCACTGTTTTCAGATGGTAAAAGATGTGTGGGGCAGGAAGATTTAAGCAGTAACACTTGATGCACTGGAGACTTCTTCATGCTTGAAACTTTCTAATTTACTCACAGCTGCCTATTGTGGGAAAGGACCCTGCAATCCAGGGTGATTCTTCTCCCCCGCCTCACATTACACTGACGCAGGTCTTCAGAAATATTTAGAGAGCTCCTCACAGTCCTTGAGCAGAAGAATTAATTTACTGTTGGTCTGAACCAGTTACACTGGTCCCTACAATACAGACAAAGTTCTGCATGCAACAGGAAAGTAAGACAGAGCTTTTATAGTCTTTAATCTTGTAGGAATCAGCTCAGTTAAGCCAGCCCTTCAATTGAACAGACAAAAGTTTTGATGGTTGAGTTGAGTGGGAATGGACAGCAGAGTCAAACTGGCCAGTGGTAGTATCATATCATCTCTCTTCTGCAGGGGCATTGCATTTCGGAATAAAAAGTGCTGTCCATTTCTACTGAACATCATGAACTAGGTACTGGAAACTTGCTTGTTACTCCTGGAGCCTCTACTCATTACATATCTAAATATTTCTATGTGCAAAACACCAATTTACTCATTTGAAAAACTTTTACTGTAAGGGTGCCAGAGCACTGGCCCAGGCTGCCCAGAGAGGTTGTGGAGTCTCCTTCTCTGCAGACATTCAAAACCCGCCTGAACGCGTTCCTGTGTGACCTGGTCTGGTGATCCTGCTGTGGCAGGGGTTGGACTGGATGAGCTTTTGAGGTCCCTTCCAACTCCTAATATTCTGTGATTCTGTGATTAAGCTACTGTTTGTGGATGCTTGGGCTTCCCATATTTGGGAAAATCACCTCTCTGAACTTTTAACCATGTCTTAGTATATAAATTGTACAATCCTTATTGAGGACAATGTGGAATCTGAGAAAAGTAAGTATGCCAGGTCCTCCTTCCTGAATGAACTGGTTAGGTGTGAAAACTACCAGATGATAAACCAGTCTGACATTGTAGGTGCAACATTAAGAGATCTCCCCAAAAATCCTGAAATAGAGGAAATAGTAACTTGTTTTTTAAAAAAAATTCTTTTTTCATGGAAATGTCAGTATACTGCCATCACCTACTGAATTTTTCTCCTTAGATCAGGGTTCAGACAGAATCAAGTCCCTGCATACTTATGGACTGAACGGTATCCTGTGATAATAATTTTATCCCAGTGAAGATCAATTCAAAGAAAAAGACCTCATGCATGAAAGCCTTTTCTGAGTGCTAGTTAGCAAGTCCATTATAAATAGAATCTGTTTATTATTTCCTCAGAGTTGTCTTATCAAATCCTTATAGAAATGAGATCTATCTAAAAGCGTCTTCAGAATTTGCAAACAGACATACAAATTGAAGCAAAGTGTTGCTATTCATGAAAATAATCTTTTTATGGGATATTTTTGTACAAAGAGAAATATTATGTTTGGTAATTTCTTTTCAAAGAGACACTTTAGACTTCTGTAATAAATAGTACTGTTATCAACACACACACACAAAAGTCAAGTGACTACAAATTCTTACAGAAGTGTCATGTACTTCAGTAAGAGATATTTCTTACAGTCACAGAGTTGTATGGTCCTGAATAGAATGGAAGTACTCAGAAAAGAAAACAAAACCAAACCCTTCCAAGTTTTAAGCCTTTCTTGTGCCCGGATACCCCAGCCAGTAGAAAAGCAATGTACCACTATAAGTATTGCCTATGTTTTCAAAGCTGATGACCTAAATTTTCAGAACCCTTGTCTTTCCCACTGCCTTCAATGGGTACATGGGTGTCGAGTGCTTGCAACAGTCAAGCCACCAGCTCAGCTAAGAGCAGTCTAGCCCAGGCAGCCTCACACAAAGCATCACTAGCAAAGAAAAGGTGAAAGAATCAGTATACTGATGCATTTCAGCAATATTCAACTGCTAAAAGGATGGCATGAGCTGCTCAAGGTAGTCCTGGCATCTGGGTGGCCACCAGCCTCAGGATCACAGATCCACAGAATGGAGATTGCCAAGGCAGTGTTTCACAGCTGAGAGAAGCTCAGTTCTCTCTCTGAAGTTCCAGTACTAAATGCAAAGCTGGGGAAAAAAGAAAGTTGGCTTAATTGTTACTTTTCATTTCATAGCAGATGAGACACTGCTCATAAAAGCAGCACTGATTTCTGACATGGAGATCCTGGTGCACACATTCATTGAGTAAAGAATACGTAGGATAGATCAAGTAACTGATTTTAGAAATCAATACTGAAATTAATAGAGAAAGGTTAAAAAGTTGAAATTAATAGGAATAGAAGTCAAGTTAGTGGTCATTTAGTCCCCATTTAACCACAGTATTATATCTGGATGTTTTTATTTGTCAGAATGTCTGTTTGGACAGTGTAGTTATTACAGATTTCTCTATAAAGGTCACTCATTTGCCCTCACTGGGTGAAACACTTTCAATCAGATAGTTCATTATACATAGAAGCAGGCAGATGTGAAAGAATTTTGGGACACCATTAAGCAAGACCTATAAGGTTTGTCTCAGACAAGCTTTTTACCGTGAAGAATAACCATTCTTAAAGTCAAGTATGGAAGACAAAGCACTGCCATTTCATGATGACTTCTGTAATTGGAGTCAAAATACCTTCAGTGCAACAGGGTGGGTCTAATGCCCCCAGCCCACACTGATTTAGAATCCTCATGCTGCTCTGAGCGATTCCTTGTAACCACTTGTCCAAAGAAACCATACAGGCTAGGTGGGATCGCACGTTTATCAGTATAATGAATGTCACTGTTCTAAGGAAGATTCCCTTTGTGGAAGATGGAAGGCAAGAAAAAAAGGTACAGCAGTCTTGTAGTAGGCTGTCCATAGAATAATCCCCACGATTCAGTTAAGTAATTTCAAAGGTAATTTTGGCTACCTTGCAAGTACGGCATGACAAGAAAAGGCTCCACACATTATTATAGGAAAGTGAATCATTCACTGTAAGGTGCCTTTCCATTATTGCTCTACATGTTATATCTCAAAGAAGAACAAAAAGCACCTTTCTTTTAAAGGTATTGTATTGCAGTTGGTATTTAGCGTAGGTCATCTGAAAATAGCTGCTGGCATTGTTTTTTCATCTGCTATTTGGATGGATAGGTCAGTTTGAAAAAGCTTCCTTTCCTGACTTTTAAATATAGACTAGAAGTGTAGTATCAACCCTCTTTTTAAAATCCTATTATCCACATCATGCTGTGATATAAGTGAGAATGATTATAAATAGGGTCATGAGATATATTAATTACAGGTTTTTTAAAAATCACTATCAAGAATTACAGAATTTAGTCTGAGTATTTAACATAGAAAACTCTTCTTGTTTTAGAAGCAGCTGGTAGAATTCTTTATATTTTTAAGTACCGGAACTTCTCAGACAAGTTCAGTTTTTATGATCTTGTGCTATAGACTATAAATGTCTATGGAAATAGCAGGATCATAGTTATTAGAGATTTAAAAATACCTCATCAGTCATTAAGTCAGCCCCCTTTCAACTAAAGCTATGTTGTTTTCTGAAGAACACGTACTTATCGTGGGAGACTTCTACATCAGGGCACTGCCCATTTCAGGAAAAAAACAGATTAAATATGAGAATAAGTACTTGGCCTCTGCACTTTCCTCCTAAGCCTGTGTACTATTCAGTTGCATAAGGGAATGACCCTGTATCTGTGACAGCTTCTTCAGACATGTCCCTCCATGTGTGTATTTCATGTGTATATTTCATATATTTCATTTAATATTCTAAAATATCTCACTCATATATATTTCATGTATATTTCATATCCATGTGTATATTTCACTGGCAAGGTTTAAATCTGCACCTGCTATGACATTAATGTATTTTCACAGAACGGCCCTGGCAATGATACGTTAAGGACTTGCAGAAGTCAAAGGTGGGTTTCAGGCTGCCCAAAGAGGTTGTTGAGTCTCCTTCTCTGGAGGTATTCAGAACCTGCCTGGATGAGATCCTGTGCAAGCTGCTGTAGGTGAAACTGCTTTGGCAGAGGAGTTGGACTGGATGATCTCCAGAGGTCCCTTCCAACCCCTGCCATCCTGCGAATCGCAGCTTCTTGCTTAGACCTTGACCTGGAGTCATCCCACATGAAGTCAAGGGCAGACAAGGACAGAGTAGTTCCATTGCTTTCACTTGCAGGTGTTCTGTGCAACTTGGAGTAGTCTTGAACGTGCCATGAATTTCATATAGGCCTTTAGGTCATCCTGGGGCTTGTGTAATCCTGAGCAAAGAGGGAGCTGAGGCCGGGCAGCCCTGGATGGCAGGCAGTCTCAATGACTCACACAGAGCTTGCTCATGTTCTTGGCCCAGCGCTAGTGCTCTGAGCAGTCAGCGGTGTAAATATATCATAACTTCTCTGGGGTGATGGTTCAGTAAGAGGATTAAACATGAACGCAACTCGAAGCCCTGCCTTGCGTCATGCAGAATCAGGGCCTGATTCAAGACTAAAGACTTTTTCTTCTATTTTCCGTGCCTTTATGATTCATCTGAGTTTATTTCTTTGTTCTGAAATTTATTAAAAGAAAAAGTGCATATCAAAAGGGAAACAGGTTTCACAATGTTAGCTTTGAAGCTTGTAATCTCCCACAGAAACCCGACTGAAACTTCCAGCATGGTTTGCCCCACAGAGAGCAGGTGAAAACATGATTTGGAACAGCGTGACAATGGCTCTCAGCTCCAAATGCATCAATTAAAAAGAAAATCCTTCTGCCCACAAATTCTGCCTGTGTTCAATTAGAATGAAAATGTAACAGAAAACTAGATGGATTAAAGAGTACTTGTTTTTCTTTCTCTCCAGTAGCCTACATTCAATATAATACAACTTTGTTGTTTTGTTTGTACAGATCTATTTGCTTGCTTGGTCAGGCATTTCTGTCCCAGCCTTCTTCAGCTACTAAAGCTGCTGGTGCCGCTTGCATTCTTTTCATATTGTGTATACAATGAATTTGTATTATCTATTGTTTGTTCTAAACTTCTGACTTTATTTTGCCAAGGCTATCTGTTTTTAAATTAGTAATTTTCACTCCCTCATGCAATTCTTCTAAATTACTTTTTGGAGTACTGGCTATTAATATTTTAGGTAGCTTTGATGTTTTACTTTATAGTCTTCAATTTTATTTTACATTTCACAGGTTCCTAGCTGCAAATAATCCTACAGGCAATTTTCTCACATTGCAACTATTCCTTGAAAGATATGCTAATGTAGCAAGGCACTTGCAATACTGGGGGTTAAGTTAATCACCCAAAATGAGCTGTATTACTGTCAGTGGTATATAAAGACATCCCATAGTGAATTACTAGGCAGACTAGCATTAAAGCTCCTTTATAAAATACCAGAACCTGAAGGTGTGCAGAAATAAGCATTCATTTTGGAATGAGCTAAGGAATTTGGGTTTTGTTATTTCTGGACTTGAAGGTACCAAACAAGAGAATGTTTATGTTTCCTTTGAAAAATCTGCAATATTGTTTGAAAAGCCTTTGTGAATCAAAAAAAGGGTGAAAAAATATTAATTGCTGCCTTTATGTTAATGTATGTGCTGAGAAAAAGGAGTTGCTTGCTCTCTGTTCAAGCTCAGCAGTATGAAATTCAGGGCACCCAAATAAATAAATTGATAGATTAGATTATATGATTTAAAATTAAAATCAGAACAGTTCTCGTAGCCTTAGACTTACTTGCAAGTAGCCAGAAGTTACGTGCAATAAACATATATGTTTATTTATTCTTTATATAGTGTAATTCACAATATGTTTTTAAACAATTCTTTGATAGCAAATGGCTGTCAGATATTCTACATGTCCCCTAGAACTCCAGATGAAGTAAACCTCTGCTAGGATCCATTGGGTTGTGAATGATGAAGCTTTCATCCAGCAAAATTGAACACCGTGCTGGAAATGTACCCTCTGTACCTAGAACTAACCAGGTGCTATCAAATGAGATGTTCCTCTGCACAAGGGAACATTTAGCTGTGCAGGCTGAAGAATGTAGTTAGGACCTTCTGCCAGGTCTGATTTTTGTTGGTCACGTCATGTACAGTGCCACCGCGCTGGTCTGTATGGACAGGAGATTAAGGAGTTTTGGATAGTCGTAACCTGTTCTGTCAGAAGGGAACTTTCTCAGCAGACTGAATGTTTAGAGGAAGCAGCGGTACAGTTCAGGGCTGCATTTTAAAATAGCAGTACAGCAGTACTTATAATGATCTAGATTTCTGTTTCTGGTCTGGAAAAAAATTGAAATAAGATGTAGTTACATTGCCGTGATATGCATTTTTATGAGAACAAATATATTCCAAAGCAGAAAAGATAGGGAGTGTGTGGGGAAGGTTTACGTGGAGCATAGTATTTCTTTGCCATGCATATTTGATATGCGTTCATTAAATACGCAATAGAAATGTCAACATAAAGTGCTGTTTAGATCGTCCTATAAAAACAAACTGCATTCGTATTAAAATTGGAATGCACTAATCTTTGGTTAAATACAAGCCTTATTTGCTATCCAGCAAAGAAATGTTTGGTTGAGTGTTGTTAAATAACCATATATTTAACCTAATTTAATTTGCCCTTCATTTATAAAGTCTGATAGAGTGATACTGTGTCAGTGTAACCAGCACTTTCACATAGCATCATCTGCCATTATACGGGGGTTTTTTCCCACTCTTACCCATTGACATTCAATCACTAACAATTATCGCCAGCCCATGCCTAATTCGAAAGTATTTTTGCAGTGTCACTGAACTGTGACCAATCCTTCTTACAGAGAGGAAAAAGCATCCGTCTCTTCAATAAATATTTTTGTATAACATACAGTCATTGACATAACCACAGCAAATAAATCTATTCACTAGTAAAGTTAGATCTGAGATAGATGGTCACATTTGTGAGTTGGAATTTAGAACTAAATGCTAAACATGCTTAAGTTAGGGTATTTTGGTTTGGACTGGAGTTCTTTTGCTGGTATAGCCATGCTGACTTAAAAAGTTATTCCTTTCACCAGATTGGACTCAGGCTTTCAAATAGTGTTTATAATGATGGCTTACACATACTGAAAAGATTCTTCTGCGACAATCACTGGAAAGTTACTTCTAATCAGGATGCCAATTAGGAATATAGAATACACCATACAGGATTGTCATCCGAACCTTAACTGGACCAGAGGTTTATAGAGATCTTTAAACTGGGGTTTATGCCCTGCAGCATAATAATATCTCTTCCTTATCACCTTTGCAATTATTTTGTTCTCTGTAAAGCAACCATGAATGTTCCTACTGCTTATGTATCTAGTATTTTGGGAGGAATATTACTGCACTATACTATTATTTAAATAATATTTTTAGAATTAGTTCCATAGGTGTACAACTTACCTAAAAGCTGTCCTTCTACAAGTCCTCTTACAAGTCTTGCAGTAGGTTTACCCAGCAATCATTCAAGCGCCTGCAGTGTAATGCAGAGAAACCTGAGCTAGATTTAGATTCAGACACCGGTAACAATCTAACCAAGGCAGCACTGAGCTCAGCACAGCCAATTTACTTTGCAGAGGAGCTGGGTAAATTAGCTCACGCTGAGCTCTGCGCTGCCGCGGCTGAGTGCTGGCAGTGCCTGGGCTCGCTAGTTTAAAGCCAGCGTGGGTCTCTCTGGTGTACTGCAGTCACTGCTGATGTACTCGCACAGTACAGTGTACACACACACTTAAATCATTGCTTTTCCATTTCAATGGGTGGCTTTTTGTTGGATATGTTCCATGGAAGAATTTCCTAATTTTCTCACTTTGCCATTATAGTTATAATTTTTTCACTAGATCCCCTGTTTCTGCCTCTTTTTCGGAAAACAACAGCGGTTCAACTTTTAACTTGTCCTGGTTTACTGGAACAAAATTTTAGAGTCGGTTTTCTGTTGAGGAAAACTACGATTTTGTGAGGACAACAAACACTATTTCATGGGAGTAAAGTGATAAAAACTTTGTTATAGTTTTTTCTGCTAGCCCTGGTATGCAGGTTACCATAGCGATCAAGGACTTTGACTGTCTTGAGTTAGCCAGGTGCAGAAGTTAAGAGGAATGAAAAGCCAGGGCGGATGACCCAAGCTGGCCAATAGATTTATGCCATACTATAAACCTCACATTCACTAGAAATTGGGGAGTTTGCTAGGGACGGCCCTTCTCTTCCCTCTTCCATGGCTGACATCTTGAGAGAGACTTGTTTACCATCCTAACCCTGAGGCCTAGTCCCCCACAATGTTGGCTAAGTATAACTCTGTGTGGTTTATATTACAACTATTAAAACTAGTTTTTATTATTACTATTTTATTAAATTTATATCTATTTCAACCCATAAATCTCCTTTCTTTTTCCCAACCCCTGTTCCCTAGTGGGAAGGAGGCATTGGGTGATAGAGCAGCTGTATAAACCGTGACATAACTGGTTTTGCCTTTGGCCTCTTTCCAGTCCTGCCACGTGTTTTAGTTGGAGTGACCAGAGTCAGAAGTATGTGACCTCCTTCTGTGTGCTTCATACTGCTGTCTATATCTGACACATATGAATGTCTTCTGTCTCAAATAAATATCAATATGGTGCCCCCGCAGACTTTAGGGAGTTTTAGTTAACATAATGCCATCACCACTGTGTTTCTGGGCCCAGTGTCCTGAGGAATGTCCAGAGGAGGTTTACTGCAGCCCAGTACCCTGAAGGAGGTACATACTACACGTGGTCCAGAACTACAGAAGAGTTATAGTGTGCATGATATACGCTGGCAAAAATTAAACTGACAAGGGTAGGCAGAAATAAATTTTGAAACAATGAATAATATCAAGAATAACTGATGTTCAATCATTTTTATATTCCCTCTCCAAATGTTAGTATGCCTATTTTTCTCTCCTCTTCCTGTTCCCATTTCTTTGTCCTTTTCTACTCAGTCCACTGTGAGTCTGACTCTTTAAAAATATACTTTGATTGATACGGCATCCTCTTAGCTCATTAAGAGTACAGAAGGGCTATGCATTTTTTGTGATAGAATAATTCAGCGTATCTTGGTACATGAGAAATACAAAGGAAAAGTAACACAAAATTTGTCACATTCAACAGGTTTAATACTTCTTTTTTTTTTTAATAGCTGATGAAATAGATAGTACCAAAAAAACGAGCCAGGCAGGTAGACAGACAAGCAAGTAAATCTCTGTACCTTATTGTTTTGGAGGATTGATGAAAAATTATCATCTTTGGCCGAAATTCTAAACTTTAGGAGAGGAGAAGGCTGCATAGAAAAAGCTGTGCTGTATTTAGGGATTTCATTACATCCTTCATTAAAGATCAGAATGAAAATACAGGGGTTTAATAATGAGGTATAATTCAAAATAATTAGATAATTACGATAAATGCCTCATTAAAATAATGAGATTTGTGTGCTGTATGACGATGCTTGGTTTTCCCTCGTTCCAAAATATGGAAGTTTTGGTCAATATGTTGAACTCCCAGAAATGCTGTTTTGGCACGGGTGGCTTTTATCATAGCCCTGAGCAAGGACGAGCCTGGACCGCACGGCATTGGTGAGCATGGTGAGCCCTCACCTCTCAGAGGGACACGGCACATCCTTCAGAACAGATCGGCACGGACTATACCCCTTAGCTGTCCTGAAGTTTTTTTGGAAATAATGATGTGAATTAGAGATAAGGAGGAAGTTCTTTACTGAGAGGGTTGTCAGAGGCTGGAACAGGCTGCCCAGGGAGGTGGTGGAGTCACCATCCCTGGATGTATTTAAAGAGCGGGTAGACGAGGTACTTAGGGATATGGTTTAGGGGGTAGACAGGAGCGGCTGGACGTGATGATCTCGGAGGTCTTTTCCAACCGAGCGATTCTGTGATTCTGTGTGAATTTTGTTACTCTAAAAATGATCTTTTGGGAGAAATAGCTGACAGTAACATGGGTGTTAGAATGACAGGAACATTCTACCCTCCAGGCTTTTTCATGAAAGGAAAGTATTTTGTTGCCATCTGAAACACCAGAGACATAGATTTGTTTGCATTCTCATATCGCAAACACGTAATCAAAATGGTATGAAGAGACAGGGAAAGCCATTACCAAGCTGAGCCCAAATATGCCAGGTTTCAGCCTGAGAGGAATTTGTAGCCTGAAGTTATAAGCCACCGAAAATAGGTGTTTATAATGGAAGTGCCATCTTAACCTTATCTGTAGTGGCACTACTGCTTTGCTATAATATCTCCTCACCGAGCATCTGTGAAATTGTAATCTGTCCTACGGCTGGTAACTGAGGAGATGATGAAACCTAGGGATACGCTCGGAACTACCTTAATTTATCTGTACTAGGTTTTTACTGACACATAAAAGGGAAGGTGAGCAGGGGGCGAGGGGCTGATGTCAGACAGCTGAGTGCCTCAGACATGCTTGGGAGAAAGGGAAACAGGGCACCAAATGACTGTCTGAATCAGTCACCAGATTATCTTTTCATTTTTCCTTTCTCTGCAGCAAACATAGAACAAAATTGTTCATGATGTTTAAAGGTTTAATCTGTAATATTTGTTTTTCAGCCTAGTGGACCCAAAAGCAAGCTAGTGCAGGACATCGTAGTCCTGCTAATGAAGATGTTATCTCTGGAAACTTTCTGTGTTACTCAGCATTAATGCCATCCTGCTGCCAAATGGTGGTATGTGCTACACTGATTCTTTGTAATTAAAATAGCTCTTCCGTTACTGCCTCTATCATATAAGCATGATGAGAGAGACCTGTAATGCTGTGTTAAAAAAAGTCATGGTAAATATTTTTGTTGTATAACCTCCTAGTTATTTTTGTCTCTAAATCATTTATTGCCTTACCTGACTTCTTTGTAAATCGGCCGACTGTATCTTTACTCACACATATTATCTTTGATGATCCAACAAATTAACTTAAATTTGAGACTGTTACATTTCTACCTGTTAGCTCACAGTAACATTCAAGGATATAGGATCTGACTCCTTAGAAGTTTTCTTACAACATTAACCATCTTCCTATTTGAACAAGAACACTTAAATATTGGGGGTACAAATTATGAGAGACTTGAAAGAAGTCAGGATTTTAACCTTTAACAAAGAAAGCTGGCTTACAACTCAAGTAGTAGCTACTCTACCTGGAGTAAGGACCAAACAAGGTAGAACTTCAGGCCTGCTATCAGCCTGCAGGGCTACTCAGACAAATCCGGTGAAGCTTTGGGTTTGATTCTCTACTGGAGAAATGAATTGCCACAAATTTCTCTTACTCCAAACCACTAAGTTTTAACTGCTCCACGTAGCATATCTTTCTGCAGCCAGTTGTCATTTATTTCATATGCATAACACAGAATTGCTAGAATGAATGGCCAGAGGGGGTCTCTTTTGGGCACTATGCAGTACAGCATTTACCTAGCCCTCTGGCCTCATTCTCTCAGAAATTACCCTTGTTAATCTTCTGCTTTATCCTTGCATCACCTTCTGATTCTCTTACAGCTGTGTGAATGCTCTTCTTCTGGCTCATGCAGATACACAACAGTCATCAGTGGTTTCTCAGCACTTCACATTGTTCAGACTTCTGCTAATTCTGGGAACTATATGACTATAAGGGACTCAATTTGCCTATATTTTGTTAGTGACCCTGGGGACAGTCAATGTAGGCAGAGTTGGAGACACAACACATGTGTTCAAGACTTGAAACGTGGAACACTCGAACTATGTGAAAGAGCAGTCGTATTTCCCATACATAGATGACAATTATAGTATGTTTTTCAAATACACTATCCCCATATATTTTTTTCTGAAATAAGAATATAGAAGGTTATGAAAAGCAATATAAAATAGTAGGTATTTTGGAAAAAAGAGAAAATCTAAGACAGAGGGGGACATAGATATAAAATGCTTTCATCTTTATGCCAGATCTAATCGTCAGGAACATTCAACACCAAGGCTGAAATTCATTACTTTCATAAGGATGTGTACAGAC
>NW_010164579.1:7606-21864 GCF_000695765.1 Mesitornis unicolor | reverse complement strand
TCCCATTTTGTATCTTGTAACTGTGTTTGCCTAATTACTGGAAGATTGTTTCAAACCGTTTTGATTTTCTCCTTAGTAATGAAATACATTTTTTGAAACTGGCATTGCAATTTCAGATGCCTTCCTGAAAAAAAAAGTGTTTGCTGTGTAAATAATGTAAACAGGTTGCTTATCTGAAATGTGGGTTTTTCTATTACTTGTTAGGACACTTTAGGGAAGTTGCAATCCAAAATTGCCATAACTTTTTTCCCATCCTATTTTCTACTTATCCTGACACTGTTCTGTCCATTATCCAGATGTCCTTCATTACCAAGATAATTCTCTGAGAGTTGCTACTGTGCTGGGAAATGCCACCTGAAATTGGAAGACAAGATCAAGTTTTGAGGAGAGATAATTTTTAATGTTATTGGTTTACAATAAGCTGTACAGTCTTTGGCAACAAACAAATAAACTCAGAGACTTTTATCAGCTCTTTGGCTGGCATGTGTTTTCATGCCTAGTTTTGAAATTAGGGTCGTGCTTCCTGATAGGTAAGTACAGAACTGCAAATGAACAGAAAGTGCTTCCAAGGAGCACTTTTAGCCATTCTTGCTGCCTTTTGGTACATTGGACATTGAAAGTATTATACAATAAAGAATTTTATCCGTACTAGTACCATCTATAAGATGTAGAATGGAGACTTTAATAGTGCTAGTTATGTGTGAACAAACTGACAGAATATCCCATTAAATGAACAAGTAGGTGTCCACTTCAGTGACCGAGCAGTTATTGTTATTATTATCTTCATCACCAATGGGGTAATTTCACACATATATATGTGTAATACTGTAAAAGCATGTTTCACACATAAAAACTGGGCCTAAGTATCTTCCCTGTTTGCTTTCAGAAATCTTGATACAGACTGCAGCAACATTCAGCACCCTGGGTAAATCCTGTAATTGTAGCCCCTCTCCCTCCCACCTTAGAGTGTCTTCACAGCAATGTTTGTTTGAAAGAGTCCGGGTGGCTATTGCTTGTCAGTCTGTCTCATCTATCATAGCATCAAGCTATTAGGTAAGAAGATGCGAGAGCTAGAGAGGACTTGGTTACAGCAAAAATGTAACCAAGTTCACCCCTGTTGCTTTCCATCCAAAACAAAGAAATAAACCCACCAGAGAGCCAAGCAAGATTCCAATGAGAGCCTTCAAAGTAAAACTTTTTCCTCTCTCTGGTTAGACACAAAAATGCCCAAGATATTGAGTCTTGGTTGCTCATTAAATTCTGTAGCATTTGGTAAAATAAATCTATCCTTTTCAAGTTAGAATATACATGTATACAAAATTATATGTAAATCAAACAGTTTTGCCTTAGTGAAGCTGGGTTAAAAACATTCTCTAGAAGCATAAACCACGGGAACAGAAGCTGAAAAAAGCATTCATTGAAATTCATGCCTCTGGAATGTATACATTTATATAACAAGTGTGTTGTGCTCTTTCAAACTGGTGAGCTCAAGTCTTTACTTTGCAAAGATGAACCACTCTCTCTCTCCCCTACCCCCCAACCCTTACAACCCTTAATTTCAAGTAAAAACCATCTGCTTCTTTCTAGTGGTTACTTTTTAATTACCTTGAGTACCCTAATTCTGTTGTTAAAAAAGTTTAAGGTTTCCAAGTCCAGATGTATACTGAAAAATGGCTAGGTTGTGAGCTAGAACTGAAGTCAGCGCTCAGGTATTGTTCTCTGAAAACAAATAATTACTGAGGATTGTGGGGAATTTTGTTCTGAGAAGAAAGAATGACTTTTAATGCCACCAAAGATGCAAAATTCTTCCAGAGACATGCATTAGAGATAATCAGTGTGTGTTGCTATGGTTCAGTAGAAGTCAGCACTGAACTTCACAAAACTCTTTCAACCTTTCCTCTCTAACTGTATAAATGTGAAAGTAACAATAAATCTTGTTGACAATTACTTCAACATCTATTGGCAGTCAGTCAGCTGCAATGTGAACAGCATTGTGCACAATATGTGCAGCACAGCCAACACCCATTAACTATCTCCCTAGTTTCTCCTGCGACTTAGAGAACATGTTATTTTTCCCCAGTGAGCAGCCCTTTCAAATGCTGAATTAGTAATATTAGCACCAAATACTACTAATTTGTCAGCCAGGCTGTGTTTTTCCAAAGTGTTCACAATGGGGTCTGATAACGGCTTTGTAGTGCAGCAGAAGAAAGAAGAAAATTCAAAAACTTTCATAAATCATTTGTATAAGGCATGAAGGAGTGGTGTAAAATTAATTCTTTTACCATTAGTCAGTACATATCTAACAAAAAAGGTGGAGTTTCAGCCCTATTTAGCAACAAACTTAAATGCATACTATTATAGAAGCATATACATAAGTTCTTTGAAGAAACAGAGCTAGAAACATTTTTCACAATAAGAAATACTTGTTCAGAGAAGGTATTTTCAGGACCTCTATATTTTCAGATTTTGAAAGTGGCTAGCTTAAATAATATTTATGAAGAAGAAAAGAAATCTCTCTGTTATAAATAACAAAATTCTATTGTATATCATGCATTCATTGCTTGCATACAGTTTTCATTGACGTCGGTATGAAATCTGAGCAAATAATTGTGTAGCACATGAAACTGAAAAGCACAAATGGATCAGGGTTGATAGTCTTATTTTTCTAATCAGTTTTCCTATGCAATTCTTACAGGCAAATGCACATACACACTTATATTTGAAACCATACACACATGGATAGCTAGACCTGTATCTAATTTTCATAAATACATAGCGATCTACCATCAGTAAAAACATGACATTCAGTAGACAAGAGAGATTTTCTGTGGACATCTGAAAAATTAATTCAGCTTCTTTCCTTCCATGAAATTGTTTATTTTCAATTCATGCTTAGTCAAATACAGCATATGAATGATATATAAGTAGGGGTTGTTACAGCTAAAGCAATCCATAGTTTTCCCCATTGCAAGATTCACAACAGGCCAGCATTAAGCTGACTGATTTAGTACAAGGAGGGAGAGGGAACCACTTGCTGGCTAGGGAAGAGATACAGGAAGCCTTTGCCAGAATAGTCTAAAAGTTGGCAGGAAACTTGTGAATTATGTGTGATTATCCAAGGAGTTTTTTCCATACCTGTACAGCACTATTTTTTAAAGAGAGAGGATGTGATCTAACTGAGGACTGGATGATGTTGTAGGAATGCTGACTGCAGGGACAGCATATGTTACCGAATGGCTTTGTTACCTTGCGCTCTGGGGAAGGCTCCTCACTTCCAGGAGCACAGAGCCAGCTGCCGCACACTGCGAAGGGCCACAGCATGGAACAGTGGCTGCTGTCTGCTGCGACTGCCAGTCACCTCTCCACTGCACTAATGAGTCAGTCCCAGTTTCTGAAGGAGTCACAGAAGCCTACGGAGTCTCTCAAATGTTCTCCTAGGTTTTCAGTTGAATCATTATGGTATTTTGATATAATTTCAAGATTAATTTCTCTGTTATTCTTCTGTGCTCTGAAAGTCGTATTACAGGAAAACTTATAATGTGGGAAAAACTGTGTTTCGTTCCTGGTGTATCAATGTTGAATGAAAAAAAAGAAAAAATACACTAGAAGTGAGGACTGTGGGGTTGATTCTGTTCTGGGAGTTATCAGTTTCCTTGACTCTAGGCCAATCGCTGGCAAACAGTTTCAGTGCTATATAAACTGGATATCTAAATCTATTTTAGACAACTGGCCTGATTAACACCCACAATTCTCCCCAACATAGTGACTCAGGCAGTTCTTTACAGATTTGATAATTTTGAGAGAAGAACATTGCCCAGGCATTCTGGAAATAAAACTAATTTCATTACTCTCTAAAATGTGTTCTGAGGTGCTTAACATACAGTTCCCAGCTTAGCCATGAACCTTCCAGGACCCACTGTGTACATTGTGGAACTAACACAAGTTTCATTTACAGTTTTTGCTATGGTTAGACAATATTTTTGAAACCGTGTAAGGTCCTTTCATGGAAATTTCTACATAACAGAAATGTACTGCCCCTTGCAGAATATATTAGATACTACTTCTTTCTTTTTTTTTACTTGAATTTGGATAAAAAGAGTTAATAGAATTATCCAGCACTAGCAGAGCTGAAGTGATATTTGTTCTAAAAACTGTCCCTGTGCAAGAATATTATTTGTTTATATTGAAGTGAATCTTCTGTTTTATGCTCAGCAATTGTCCTGTGTTTTAATTCCCTCATAAGGATCACAAAAAAAAGAGGGAAAAAAAGGAAAATATAAGAGTATATGCTGTAAATGTTATGTTCACATATTTTTTTTTCCCCACAAAGAGAAGGAAACTGCTAGAAATGTTGATTTGTTTTAAACCTTTCTACAATTGGAGATTATTGAAATACTAAATTACTGGCACACAAGAGAACTAGATGATTGTTGTTCCACATTTACAACACAAACCAAATGATGGCTTGGAAAAAAAACAAAAGCAGCAAATATTTTGAGTCTTAATTATCAGGCTGAAAAGGCTGGTGAACAAAAGAGCGAATAGGGGGGATGTGTGGAATAGTGAACGGAAGGACAAACACGTAAAAAAAAAAATTTAAAGCCTTTGTCAGGCTCAAAAAGAGAAACAGACTTAATTATTATTTTCTCTTCATTCCATTTTGGGAGCTTTATCTGAAACTATAACTTACCAAGAGCAATTATAAACAAATGGCACCCAGCGTGAATACTTCTCTGAGGTTTGATCGTCTCATCCTTGGCTCTTACATCAGCACAATGATGTGTTGCCCATTGGAAATCAGCATGACTAGGAGTGTAGAAGAGAAGCCATGCAGTGATTTAAACCTATAGCTTCATTTATCTGCTCCATACGGAATTGCAACCTGGACAATAGTATCAATCCATTAAATGAAGGGCTTATTCCAATGGAACCTGGCTAGATTAGTTAAAGTATTCTGCACTTCATGGAGAACAGCAGAGAATATGGAAATAATTTCCTAGAATAATCCAGAGAATTACTTTATGCTTCTGATATAGATCGCTGGGGAAATAATTTAAAAGCATTTTTAAATATCTTCCATTTTCTATTATGAGCCTTTGGATTTCCACAGTTTGAGAGAAGTGAGACATTGTGGCTTAGAAAACTAATTACAAAACATAAAAATGCTCAAGTCTAATGGAACAAATCAGACAGAAAAAAGATTTTCATGCAGAAAGATCAGTGTTGGAATGGAAACTACAGCTTTTACGTAAGTGTCTTCCTCTCAACATCTTTGTTATACATTCTCTTTGTTCCTGTTAGCTTACTAATTAGCTGTGATTTTTTTTTTAATGCCCCTTACACTGGGTTAATTTTGTCTAACTCAACAGCAGGGGTTTGTGTAATAATAATTCACATAGCAATGTCAATGATTAAAATCCTTTCATTAACATGGTACCTTAAAGATAATGAATGTGAAGCTTTTAGCTAACCCAATCTCCAGGCTCAGAAAGGCAGTTTTTGCAGAAATAATATTAAAAAAAATCCTTGTACAGATTAGCTTTTGCCAGCAGAACAAATGAGATCTTTGTTTGGGTGTATTACAAACACAAAGTCATACAAATCAAAGAGCATTTATTATGAATACAATGGTGTAGCATGCTTCTTTTGACAAAAGAATTCTAATAATGTACTTGAAGAATGCAAAACAGGCATTCAGAAGTGCTAATTTTCTGGCATTTTTTGTAGACAGCACTGTCAAGGCACAGATAATCAACGGAGGGGTCAGCGTGCCTTGAGCTGAATATTGTCAGAGATGTGGCGGAAGGTGCTTTGGGCTGGATACGTCATTTCTCTTCAGCCTCTTCAAGAATTTTAAGCAGGTTTATCTGTTAGGATACAAGAAGTGTGGTTCAGTAATTAGGGACACAAGATGAAATACCATTTTGGAAAGTTTTAATAAGTGCTAGAACAACTGTTCTACTGAACTCGTCGTCTTTTCTAAAAAATACTTTTCCACCTCCATTCTAATGGTACTTACATTTCATTTTTACTAAGTGCAGAGGATGTTTCCTGGATGAATTCATCCCCATGCAAATAGTATAACTAATAAAGAAAGGTGCCTTAGCAACAGCAGGAGGGTAACAACATTGAGAAGACCAGTAACTCTCATGCAAATCAGTCACAATATTCTCCCCTTAATATACTGTGCTTCTACTTCTGTAAGTCAAATCTTGGTTTGGAAAACTAATATATAGTGCATCTGTATTTTCTACCATCCCATTGTACTATATAGCTGGGGTTTTTCTTGTGTCAAATAACATTTGTACAATAGCCAACTAATTTACATTAATAAATTCTAGTTTTAACAGTTTTATTTAAAACCTAGGAAAAAAATGTTCTTGACGCTATCTTTCCTAGTTAAGGTTGTAGGATTTTTGTACATTTTAAACTATTTTTCCCAGTGCAATAGGAAGTTCTAAATCTCAAGTTAAGGGATCATGCTGCAAAGACTCAAGTAAATCTGTGCCTTTATTTATATAGATGCTGTCATTGGAGTCAGCTGTGTGCTTGCTAAGCCTTTACTGTATTAAGGTTTTTAGCAATTGATCACCATGAACAGAATTCCTCAATAAACGAGCTCAGCTGACATTTTCAGTGGGGTGATAGCCAAATGGGTCTTTCAGATGGTCTCTCTGCTGTGTCATTCACTCAAGTAATTCAAGAAGGAGGTCAGTGAATGGGTAGTTAGTGGGAACACTTACTGCAGCTGTAGCTTCTCTGTAATTTTGCTGTTGATAATTTCATATATTTTTGTCTTTAGTGCATTGCTGTTCCCATTGCTCTCATAAGCACAAATAATTGCTTCCATTTTTTAAAGGAAAGAAAGCAGAAGATAGTCCCCTAGAAAGCTGAGTCACTAAGCTGGCTACTAAAATTAATATAAGTATGACTAAGTAAAAGTTTCATCCGATAAAGGCATTAATATGAAAGCTGAAATAAATGCTTTTGTGTAAGGGACTATCAAGACAAGGCTTCAGGGTTTCATTTGCCCAGCAAGATGCAGAATCTGTGAAATTTCTTTATCTCATATGTAAACCGAAACGGACTGTATCTTGTTATTTTTCCTCATATTTTGGCTTACAGGCAATAATAGCCTGGTGAATTTGGTTCAGCTAAGCAGCGTTCTACACACTGTGTAACTTGCCTTATAGCTCTTCTCTGTGCCTCACAGCTTGAAAATTGAGAAGCAAAACCTCATTCTCCAAATAAAACCTGCAAATGTGGAGCGGTCGCAGTTCCTTTGAGTCCCACAGGTGAGGTCTGTGCCAACTGGACGCTTTCAGCACTCTGCCATTTCCAGGCCTATCAGAAAACAGAGCATGATGCTGGGACTTGTGTAGTGATGTGGCATCACATTAGGACCAGAGAAAAGTTTTAGAAGGTACAAGAAAAATGTATAGGCACGTGGGGACTGATGAGGGGCTGTGGTACATAGAGCAGTCACAGTTCTAATGTCATTGCACCCAGGCAGTTCTGATAAATTAGGAAATATCCCTTTTTACCCATGCAGAATGTAGACAGCTCAAATGTGAAACAAGGCCAGGTTTCCCTCCTGCAACACTTTCATCTTCACTCTTGGTACATCTCTGTGCTCCACACCAGAACATAGTTTATCCTGTTACACAATCCAAACAACGATTTTGTATGATTCTTTGGCTTTTATAGGTAAAACTCCATGAGTTCTTCCTGAAGAAGTTGCATATTGAGGTCATTATTATAATTATTTATTCTCTTATAGCAAATGCTTCCTAGACTCTTAATAACATCATTAAATACCACAAAAGGAATTCATTGGCTCTGATAGAGCCAAACTGGTACTTCTGTTTTGGCAGAGACAATGAAAAGGCTGACCTAAGAGCCTCAGAAATTCTCCTGGGAGTGCACTTTTAAAATGCCGATGTGGATCTGTTTAATATTGAAGTAATATTTTCTGACTGAATATTTAAATAATATTTTCAGTTTGTTTGGTTTTATGTTTCGTATTATTGGTCCTCTTGAATACTCATGGAAAAATAAGTCCTTGACAGGCTCCTCGCTCCTTTTCCAGGGATATCCTCTCAGCTCTGTATTTCACTAATATCCTCTCCTTTTTTCCCGTTCTGACATACAATACTCCCCTTGCCCTTCCAAATAATAATAAAATGTTTCTTAACAATAAGCCTATTCCTAAAAGAATGGGCTCAAATGGATCAACACCCTGAACTCCATCTCTCTGTCCTGGAGGAGCTGTGCTCAACTGAGACATAGATAGTTACTGCTTCAGTATCTCTTTTCTATCATGCTATGCCAATCATATCTTATTGAATTGAAAAATGTGTATCTTATAAGAGTTCTCATTCTCTTCTTAGCCTGCAGACGTGTGAGAGTGTATCTTTAGTAAAGACTACTAATAAAAGAACCAGACCTATTGTTCCTATATATATTTTGCCGTATTCTGATAGACATTTCAACTTCTATGGCAGGTGGAACAGCATACATTATAAAAGACAGTGGAAATCAAGTGAAAGAGAATATATACAGTTGCATGGTGGATGAAGGAGAATTTTTCCCCTAGAAAATATTTTTATGCGGCTTATTCCTGTATGAATGTGGACCATCCTCCAGTTACTAGAAAGGCATTGGAACAACTTGATTTTAATTTGTTTTTTAATTAATCTTGCTGGTCCAATTACAAATTGAAAAATAGTGAAATAAGTAAATAAAAATATCTTCAGAGTTTGAAATAATTGTTAGTAATTATTTTTCCTGAAATGTCTGGTTGGGGCATCAGGGCTTCTAAGTGTGTTAGGCTTTTGTGGCTATGTCTCATTGTAGAGTTTATAAGAGGCCCTATTGCAACTAGCATAGCATTATCAGTGTCCTTATTGTCTGGGCCAGGATTTAATTTTGGCACCTCACTTGAAACCAAGACAACCTTGGCACTGCAGTTTGTCGCACTTTTTTATGAGCTCTGTCTCACTGAAGTGCATTCTCCCCAGCCTGCAGCCGTAGCCTACTGGTCTGGAACAAAACTCTTGCACATAAGTAAAACCATACCAGAGAAAATTAACAGTCAGTCCTTTCTACTGGCCATGCAAGATTTCATACTTCTATAAATTTGGTCCAGGGGAAACATATTTATGCAGCCAAAAGCCAATAGATGTTTAGGTCAGGATTTGGTCTCATAGGTCTAAAGAATAACAATATATTCTTAAGCTGTATGTGATATAAGTAGGTGTTCTGCCAGCTAGAGTTTGTATCTTGTCCTTGTAGACCTTGCCCCCAGTGAATCTTGTTGACCTCTTTCACTTATGGTACAGTGGTTGTGGCTCAGCTTGTGATCTAGATGTACCATATGTCTAAACAGAGATTATTGCCCCATTCTGACAGGCTTTGGAACAGCTAAAAGCAAATGCTGAGAGGGAAAGGAAGAGAGATTTATAATACAGAGATTGGCACAGTTAGAGTAAGAGTTTTCTTGATTTCCGAAGCAAAAGGTTGTGAGGCTTTCTGCTGTGTGGAACAGAAACACAGGACAGACTGTAATTCCTTAGAGTAACCAGTCTGACACGTAACTCTTTCTGAAATATAACTCTGAAACAACTCTTCATCGTCTCCAGGAGGGACAGTGGCTGCATATAACAGAAAGGTCAGATTCCAAGATGGCAAACCACCACTCTGCAAGTAAGAAATCTCCAAAAATGTTTTGGAAGGATTGTTTCCTTTCTGTGGTTTTGCCTTTAAGAGAAAATATCAAATGTGTGGAACTCCTCTCAAAAAAGGAAAATATTTTATTACAAATGCTGTCACTTCAATTATTACTTGAAAATGCCATCATCCTGCTAGTTTTGACAGGAGTTCAGATTTTGTGTTTGCAACCTATCTGTACTGTAGTTGTTGTTTTATTGTCCATTGCTCAGAAAATCTCCATGTGGTGAAGAAAGTAGATGCAGAGATGACTGGCAAAAGTTGTCAGTACAGCCTTGTGCTGCAACCTGTGCTCCTTTCCTTACTATTCCTGAAATAGTGAGATACTTAAGGTGTATCTGACTACTACAGTATTGTTTAAATCAGAGAAACGTGCTCCTCTGGTCATTAGGTGATGATTTTATGTCTTCGCCTTGGACTGGAAACTAAATAGGAGTCCATAATTAACTATCATTGCAGAATTAGATGGCATTAAATGGAATTTATTTTAATAATCTGTACTATTTGCCCAAATGAAAGGCTCAGTGTTCTGAAGGATCTCCTGAAAAGAACAAGGAGCAACCAATATTTTTTCTGTTAATATAAGTTACTATGTAATTATCTATGGTTAAAAATGAAACATAGCTGAACCAAGTATGTCTTTAAAAACATACCATAATGGTAATTGCTGCATATCCTTATATCAGAATGGGAAAAAAGAGAAGCAAAGATGAAAATATGTTATAGGAAAGTTGTTAAATTATAAATAATAAAAAAATTGTTAGAATTTCTTAGGTTCCAAAGCTTACTTTGATGTGAAATTCACTATTGGCCATTACAAACATTGGAAATGCACATGCTAACACTTAACAGTCTTGTTAACAGCAGATTGGCGTGCAAGGATTTTAGCCTGCAGTGTCTTGAATCCACTGTCACACTCATTTTCCATCTCTCCCCCACCCCAATTCATGTCTGTCTTGATGTCACATGGGTAGAACAATTTTTGGAGTACGTTTATGCTGCTTTTAATTAGGCTAGATAAGTCACCACCAAATGACATGGATGATGTGTTTCTGCATTTTCCAGCACTTCCGGCTCTTTGTGGTCCCATATAATGATGACCTCTAAGTTAACCTACGTCTCTCCCGCAAAGTATTGCCGAATAATCCACCATAACTCAGAAACCACTTTAAGAAAAGGAACAAATTCTGAGGCAGTAAGTTATGCTACTTGAACTCAGAATTACACAGATTACTCATAGTGACACTCATGAGTACAAAATGGGCACATACACTTGTGCGAGTGAGATGGAATAGGGCATAGGAAAGATATGAATAGGATGTGATCTGCTTTTAGCATACATCCTGCTAGTAACTGCTTTATTGGTTCTACTGCTCTCAGTAATTTTGAACATCAGTAGGTCAAATTCAGTAGCAATGTTTCAATTATAGGCTGGTAAATGATCCCATGATAAATCTTAGGGACTCCCCCCTAAGAAAGTTAAAAATTATATAGACTATGAACTCTTTCTAAATGTATTTAGATACAGCTCTGAAATTGATGTTATCTGTGTTCATGTCAATACAAATCACAGTAGATTATTTTATTGCTGAATAAGTTACTATGAAACAAAATTATATTCGCTGGGTAGTATCAGAGTGGTGTTTGCTTTGCTGCAATCAGATGGTGGTGATGGTGTAATGATGGACATCAACACAGTGACAGAAAAAAAGGGACACGTAAGTCATCCTGAGTGGAATAAATGCTTGAGAATTTGACAATAACAATTTGAGAGTCAACAGGGAAGCTTGGCACGATGAAGTGCGGTGAATCAGGATGATCAAATGATTTTATTAGTTTGGTTTTATTAGTCAGATCTATTTCCATATTTTTAATATGACCAGGGAAAAAAAGAAGTAATTGTAATCAGTTTATCAAGTACAACTCTGGCAGAGACTGTGCCACTGGTAACTTGATTTTACTCTAACTGAACACACTGTGTTTTGACTGATCAGCAGCATCCAAAATCTTTCCTCTTAAAATGTCAGGAAGATGAGTCAGAGCAATAGTTTATTTGTTTTGTTTTGGTGTTTTGTTTAAAATGATCTCAAAATATGTTTCAGAGCTGGCCTCGTTTCTGGCAGACGTGGGACAGATGAAGCTTAGAAAACTGAAAAACCTCTCTAACTTCAAACCACAGGCTGAGCGTCTACCATGGGCAGCCAAGGTATGAGCTTTGCCAGTGCCCCTGCCCTCTCCCCCTGTCACGTGAACTTTACCGAAAATAATCACAAACTCCGCGGGAGGGAAAGGATTCTGTATCTGTGATAGCTAATGCCCAAGGCTCCCTGAAGCAATGATGAACAATTATTATAAACGATTCAAAATTATAGACAGTCATCACTGTGATGGAGACTTCTGTAGACTGGACTGAGAGAATTACCAAATGAAGGAAAATATTGTTATTTTAGGAAATGTAACATTTTAATACATTGTGAAAAATGATGAGGGAATAATAAATGGAGGGCATAAAAAGAGCTAATAATAAAAAGGAGCTTGGTGAGAAATCCCGCTGTCATATTTGCATTTACCCTGAAACTAATGCCGTGCACATTTTTGAATGCAAATAATTCACAAGAGGAAGCAAAATGAGGATGTTAATAATCATTTTTCCCTTAATGAGAAGCTGTACTTTGATTGAAAGGAGCTTTAAGGTGGCCTAAACTAGGCCTAACAAAGGAGCTTTTTTATTTTTTGTGGAGACTTTAAAGGAATGAGTTAGAATAATATTCTGTCACTTAAAATCCCCAGCATTAACCTTGTTATCACAAATCTTATTTCAAATTAAAAAAGACGTGTTAGGGAAATTATTCATTCCATATGGGATTTTCTTTTTCACTTTGGCTATTAACTTAAAATGCTTTTTCTTTTGGGAACAGCTTAAGTTTTTAGGTTTCCTTTCTTTCTTTCTTTTTTTCTTTTTCTTTTTTAAATCTCTTTCACAACATAGATTGTTGTATCGGCTCCTTATCTCAGGACTTCTACACCAAGGCTCTACGTTGCCTTCCTCATTCTTTTACCTTGTGAAGGCTCGTTCGTCTCAGATGGCTTAAATGGAAACTGGCTTCCTGAATTGACTCAAGTGTCCATCTTCTTACTGGTGCTTAGAAACACTTATATATTTCATATGAAATATTTTAATTAATTAAGACTAGGTTAATTCAGGTTTGAAAACACCAATTCCAAACATTAAGAATATGAAAATTACATTGGATTAGACTGGAGACACCTTGCTAGTGTTGGCCAGCACCTTTTTATCCACTCCAGGCAAATCCTAAATGGATATATTTATATTAAATTAAACACACCTGCTATTAAAAGGAGCTGTACCACATTGATTTGTCTCTCTATGGCCTGAATCCTAGCACTTTCCCCAACAGAGAAATATAGATTAATTTTGTGTGAGTCATCACCAACATGTGGAAGAGCTAATCAAACATCCTTCGCTCTCATCCCATGTATGCTGGAAGACAGTGGTCATGTTTTCTGTGAGGAATTTCAGCAAACAGGGTTTGATTTCTTTTTGTGTATTTGTTTTCACTAGGTATTTTGAAAACAGCCTGTGGGTTATGTATGCTCTGCTCTGCGTGTGGTGTGTGACTGATCACTGATGTGCCATGTGATGCACTTTCTCTTTGATTGCACCTGTTTTCAACAGAGGAATGTAAAATGAATATGATGAAGCAAATAATAAATAGGAGTAGTGTAAAGACCCTGATCTGAGCAGTGAGAAGTGCCCTGCCCTGCAGGCAGTCACCTGGGCTGCTGCCCCAGAGGCCCTGTCCCTTTTCGGGTCATGTGGTGTAAGGACCCAGAAGTCTCCCTCAGCCATCATCTTGTGGCAGAGAGCCTTATGCTCAGTTATCAAGCATACACATTTTTCAAGTGTAAAATTCACAGTTCTGTGAGTTAAAACAGTTTGAATGTTTAGATGGACTCTAAGTGGGCGTACATACAATTTAATTGAACTGTGGCTCACAAAATTAGAACAAGTTGCCACAAATACTTTTTTTTCCTGCAGTGACTGTTGAGCTGTAGGGTACATTTGCAGGGCATAATTAATGTTGCCTGTCATAAGGTGCACCATCTTTCTTGTATTGCCCTTAATTACTTTGATTTGATGCTCCTCATTGCTCATCAGCTGGTAATGGCATGGCAGGATAGATGCATTTTTAAAAGCAAATGGTGACTTAAGAATTGTTGTTCTCGTTTTATAGGATCAGTTTCTGTGGGAACTGAGCTAGGTAATCATCTTGGCCCCTGCAAGACTATAACTAAGCAGGAACAAAGTTCAGTAAATAAGATTAAATTTGTTCTGTATGCCAACCTTGCAGACTTAAATAAGTTTCTGTCCCATGTTTATAGGTTTTTAAGACATTATGATACCTTCAGTACTGGCTTTGTTAATTCTCCCAAACAACTCATGAAAATGGTTTGATTATAATAATGACTAAAGGTTTTCACATATTTTTTAATTAAAGAAACATTTC
>NW_010164579.1:0-7575 GCF_000695765.1 Mesitornis unicolor | reverse complement strand
CTTTCCCTAGAGGTTTTTTCAGGCTTCTCATTAATGTTGCAGCATGATTATACCTTCAGGTTGATCAACCAAAAATTGTAATTCCGAATGGTGCAATGCTGCCATTTTTCTCATGTTGTGTAGCATTAACTCCACGAGTAATCAAATTCAAATGCACTCAATTGGATTACTCAATTAAATCTTAGCCAACATTGAGGATTGTTGAGTATCAATCTCAGGAACAGCTTCCCAATCATCTGAGCAAGCACTTATTTAGGATCTGATACCCTAAGAGCTAATCGTTCTTGAGCAACACGTGTGAGATTTATCCTTGAGGTTGATTGTGTGCATAAACACATGCATAGATCTTTGCTTGATGAAGGCCTTACGCAGTGTAACTAATGAAATGAAATGATTTGTCCTCTTTTAGAGGCACGGGTATTTATTTCTCTTACCAAGTATGTGTGATTTTTATGGGCTAGTTTCTGATTATGTGTTAGACTTACAAAAATATTATTTCATGTGGCTATAAAACTGTGCTCAGTAACTCTTCTCAGTTTTAGTTTCCTAATGGTGGTATAAGAGTTCTTACAGTTGTGGAATGGCTTCCCCAGCATTTGACATCTTTTAGCTCAAGTTTAAAAGGTTACAGGTTTAATACTTTAATTAAATTTTCCAATGTGTGTTCACAGTGCTGCTTATATGTACTGAGGTATTAATGCAAAACTATAACAACAATCATTGCACACAACAGAAGATATTCTTTAAGTATATATAGATCAAGTCGGAAGCTGTTCTTCCTGGAAAGACCATCATATGCAATTCCTGGATTTCTTTTGGGAAAAAAAAAAAAGCATGTAGATACTATTTGCCTTTTCTGAACATAATTAGTGTAGCAGATGCACTTTAATGATGACAATAATAGAATTCTATCCATATATTTATATGTTTTCCTATGTATATATGTTGAGATAAATTAATTGACATATTGGTGTTTTAAAATGTACCACAGCACTCTATATTGGATAATGTTATTAAAAGCAAAGGCTGAAATAACCCTTCGATTCCTACTACACAAAAACTGAAATTAATTTGAACCTCAAAAAACTGCACTCGAAAGAACTACAAAGTCTTTAGGATGTACTCAGTGTGTATGTGTTCAATGGTTTGTTATCAGTGATGATTTGCTGCCTTGTGGTATTGGTGTTTAACTGATTTATTGGCTTGTCTGTTTCTGTGCATACATATGTGCGCTTATTTTTAATTTTTTTTTGTCAGTAATAATTTCAATATGCCTAGGAATCTATCATACATGGCACTTGTGTTTGGATTCTACTTTATGCCCTTTTCCACAACTTGTGACCTTTTATCCAGGCTATTTTTCTCTCCCTCACCCCCTGAGCTTTGTCCCCATAAGAGTTTTGAAGTTTTATACCTTCAGATCTCCAGCAAAGAATAACAGGGGAGACAGAAACAACTCTTGGATAAAATGTCACGGATATAATCTAGTTCCAGATGAGAGCTCTGATTTGTGTTTACTCAGTCTTTAGTTTTCCAGTATATATGACTGTTTACATCTCTCCCTTTACCTTCAGCAAACGCTGAATCAATCCGTATCAGATTTGCTGATTTCAAATGTTGGTGCAGGTTCTGCCATCTGATAACTGACGGGAGCTTTATATTCTGAGCCAAAAACAAATGCACATAACAACCAGAGGTGCATATGCTATTGCTGTAAACCAGTATTTACAATTATTCTTTGTTGTTCCTCTGACATTGGCTGAAGAGCAGCTATCCTTTATTATTTAAGAATACCGTATTTGTTTATGTTATTGTAGAACATGGCAGTATTTTTCCCTGGAAACCAGGATTTACAGGCACTGAGGGCAATGGAGAGATTAATAGATCATTCTTTCAACTGTGTTGTCTATATGCAGAAAAAAATCTGGTTTCTGTTCAAATAATGTATAGCTATATTTTAACTAATGATAGACCTAAAATTCTTTCAGGCTAAAAATACCAGGAATATATATAAAAAAGTAAACTTAATCACAAAGTATCCCTAAGGTAGCCTCCTGGCTCACTGGCCTCTTTATGTCTGTAAAAAGCCAAGAAAAATTGTCTTGACATCCCTAAGATTAAAATTTTTGTCAAGGAAGAAAAACTTCTAGTATATTAAAGAGGCTAATATATTTTATTATGCTACATAAAGTAAAAAAGTTCTAGCATATACTCTACATTGCATTTTCATTCCTGGAATATAATTTCCCACCTAGACAACCTTTTATCAGATTGTATTAGGATTTTTGTTTTCCCCTTGACAGCTCTTGTTAGTAGAGAAGTCAGTGGGCTCATCAATGAAGTATCAAGAGACCATATAGCCACAGTTTTACCTGAGAACACAAAATGGAATTACACACATTAACTGTACTAGGAGTGGTTTTCTTCTAGCACTGGAGGTTGGGGTCTGAATTTAGATAGGTACTGATGTAGCTTCAAGATCTCGATTCCTCCCTGCGAGACATCATGCTGAATGCTTTGCACTGGATCCCTGTTGGGAGTGGTAGAAATCATCCCTTTCATGCTACTTATGGGAGCTGCAAGATAATGACTCGGGAAGAGTCGCTGATATGGTTTGGGGAGTTTTGGTGGTTTTCTTATTGTTCTTTACACAGCAGGCATTAGGGCAAATGTTTATCAGGAAGAAAACCTGGTGGTTAAACAGAACTAAAGAGAAATTCAAGCAAGTTTAAGCAGTTTTCTCCCAGGCGTTGTTCCAGTTTTTTATTTGCATACCTCGACCAAAATTAAACAGTGTTTTAAACTTGGAAATCTTTTGTATCCCTTATTTAATCCTTAACTCCTGACTTGAGAATTATTAGTTACATTAAATATTAGTCTCACAGTGTTAGCTGACTAGTAAATGGAAAAGATGTCTAAGAAGTCTTATTATTACCCTTACTGGAATCATTTCAGATACTTAAAAGGTACAAAAGACATGCTAATATTAGAATCTGCTAGTGGAGCTACCCAATGAAGAATAAGATTATTCAATATAATACCAATTAAAATGAGATGTAAAAAGGGATCTAATACTAATTGGTTTTATCTCTAAGTTACTAAATAGTTATAGTCTGGAGAAACAAGAATCCTATTATTCCTAATTTATTATTTAACAGATAACGGCAGCGGTTGAGAGATAGACAGACAAATTCAGTTTTAGGATTGGTAAATCCTTGCTGGCAATGTGGATTAGCTAACCAGTTAGTAAATGCAGAAATACAAGTGACTTCAGCGGAATTAGAGGTGTTTAAATGATGGAGAGAATATCCGTGAGTTTTGCCTGTTAGACCTCTCTATAAAGAGTGTTTTGGAACAGATAAATTAATGAATATTGGAGATGTCAAATTAGAAATAAATTCAATTTCTTTTTTCATGAAGGTTTATATTCTTTCCAGACTGCACAATACAGTGTGCATGTGAAGTGATTTGTTACTACGTTAAGTTCTGGTATCACTCTCAAAATCCTATTTGTCAATTATAAAAACTGATTAAATCTAATGTTTTGGCACCTCTTTGCCAATGCTATCTCACCAATGATGCTGAAACAAATGCAGAAACAGTGATTGCTTTTTCACAGCACTATGAAGCAGCTTCCTTATCTTGAGGAGTTTACCGGTTTAGGAGGAAAAAGGTGAAAGTGTATAAATGCAGAATTAGGATCTCACTTCAGAGAGAGGTATATTAGCAATTGTGTATTTCCTTGATCTCTTTCCTGGCACAGTGAAGGACCCTTTTCAGAGATTCAGGAAGTGATTCCTTCATGAGTGTGACATGGTATATTGGTAACATCTCGTTTTATGAACGTGCAGTCTACTAGCATATGTGCAACAGTGCTGTAGTTCTTCAGATCCAGAGAGTTTGGGCTTTATTGACAGATTTCTTTGACTGTTATTATTTAATTCAATGTACGAGGTAGACCTTTTGTTGAATCATGAGTTATACATCTGTTTCAAATTATTCTAAACCACACCTAATGTCTTTGCCCAAGCCTCTATATGTAAATGAAGATCAGTCACCAAGTTGTCTCTTCAGTTTTTCTAAAGCTGATTCTTAACTTTCTGAGTTTGTAAAGGAAACTGGAAAAACAGTTCCCTAGTTACTTAAATAATATAAATATTTTATATTCAAAGAGATTCATGTACCAGTAACCAGTTACACTATGGTCATTAGTTTCTCAGCTCATGGAAATAATATCAGACTATTTCTATAATAATGCATAATGTCAGAGAAGATTGGAGACCATTTTCACGAGTCAGCTAATCCACCAACATTATGAATTCCCAGTCTGCCAGGACAGCTCTGTAGTGTGAGCTGTGAGCTCTCAGTGTTTTACTGCAGGCATAAACCACAGTGACCACCACATTTTCCCCTGGTTACTTTAAAAACGTGCTAGTCAGACTCTTCTTATGGTGAAATGGCAGATAGCTCCAGGATAGGTTAACTGGAGCTTTGTATATATTTGTGTCTTCCAGTTTTTTGGCTCTCATGTTTGCCAAAATACAAGACTGAGGTGAAGTGTTGCTCACGGATGAGCTTTTATAAGGCTCTCTTCCGTCTGGTGTAATTTGTGACCACGCTGTAACTTTTATAAATGCTCCTTTACTACTTGGCCTGGCTGTTTTCATAAAAGGCTATGTTAATGATTTTTAGCAACTGCATCCTTCTGTGAAATCTGGGTAAGAAATTAAAAAACTTTTGATGGACTCATGCAGAAACAGCATTTATGTGCAAGTTTATTTGCATAAGAAAGAGATACTTTGGGGAAGAGGACTGCTTTACTGACTATCATAGCCCAAATAACGGGGATTTCATCCTTGTTTCCCCTTTTCCCTTCATGGAGGAAAGGCAGTCTTTTGGGGTTTTTTTGAGGGGCGGGGCGGAAGCCTTCTCTTTGGTTGTGCACTAATTGCAATTCATTGCTCTCTATCTTTTACAGCTCTGGGTTTCTGCAAAGCAGAGAAAAGATGAAGATAGTTTACAAACGTGTATTTTCAGCCTTACCATGGGGGGGCCATACATTCCAGCTGGCAACACATTAGCTTCCGATTTGAAAGCCATGAGCTTTGTTCCGGCTCAGTTCTTAATTAACTGCATGTCCTGAGGTTACGTGTCTCAAATTTCATTCATATCCTCTAATGCAATGGAAAGACATTTCTGATATCGCTAAATTTGAGGCTGGATCCCTTACAGTTCTATTTCTGAGCTCTACCTGAATTTAAAGTAGGATTTTTTTCTTAATGAGAATGACATTTTTATAAGGCAGGATTATCATTTTTTGATCTTCACATGAAGAATCTTCTAAGCACTAAGGGTATATAATAACTAATTAAGAGACTGGAAAGGTGCCATTTGTTTTGTGAATTGGAATTCCAGCTGATCTTGGGTTTAGTACAATAGATACCTTTGATGCCCATGTATCCGCATGTGTTCTCACTGACGAAGCCAAGGATTGGCTTTTGGAAGACCATTTTTTCAGGAGTCTTGGAAAAGTCCTTCTGTACCTGGCTGGCCTATAATCAGTCCGTTAGTCTTTCACACATGTAAGCAATTAATTCACAGCTCTACAGAACCCTCTTAATGCTTTAAAGAAATGTATATTTGTATCTGATATTTTTTAAAAAGCTTTCCAACTGAAAACATTTAGAAGATATTATCCCAGAAATGTGCCAAGACAAAGCAACATTGCATTTTCTACTGTGTATGGAGCTGTGTGAGTTAGAACTTGCCACAGTGTTCGAATTCGCACAGCTCACAACTGAGATCTTTTCCTAATTTAAAATGGATCTGAAATTACTTTTTGCACTTTTTGATAATTTTATAGTGTAGTCATTGTGGCTTAAATTACTCAAAATCTGAATTTTTTTCTTTAAATATTTTCTTGGAAGTTTTCCAAGAATGTTTTTAACAGCTATAATTGGTTCAAGAGCGAATAACTTCTTATTCTCACCTTGAAGGTTGTTATAAACTTCTGCATTTCCATTGAATGATCCTATATTTTCTTCAGTAAAGGCTATTTAACTATTCCAGTAATTAATAAAACCAAAGAATGGTTTCTACTATGAGCCTTGCCTACATGCTTTTAAGTCCATGTTTCATAGGTGAGGATACGCTTATAAAGTCTGACATTTAATTAAGTTGTTTTGATCTTTTTACACTAATTAATTATTATACTTATGAAGTCTAATGCAATTGTTTGATATGTGTTGATGCTTTCATAATATAACAAGGCTTTGTTTCTTGTGTCCTAGAGTTACTGTGTAACTGTGATCACAAGATTCCCAGAGCTTTGTTACATACGAGAAAAAATATGCTCATGATCCAAGTTTACAATACTGATTATTTTCCTTCTAGGGTAAATGTCAGTAATTTGAATATGTGGATTGATTTCCCTTTTAATGGCTACATTTGATATAATGGGATGAAGTTCAAAGCTTAGACATGGAAACACTTTTAAAAGCAAGAAAGGGGTGGGCCCTACTTTTTACTGTATGTGATTTTTACCAGTGAGTTTTAGCAGGATTCAGTGGAGCTCATATATCAATACAGTCATTTGAAAGAAATGTCTGTATTCTTCTGTACATAAATCTGCATCTGAAACCTCTTTCCTACAAAGGAAGTTGATGCACTTACAGTTGTAATTTGAATCTCCTGGTAGGTCTTGAATTATTTTTTCACCTCCCTGTGCTAGGCCTGAGCCCTCCCTGCCAGCTGTTGGTGAACCTGCTTGCACTGAATGACAGTAAACAGGGTAAAGAACTTGTTCTGACAGATGTCTCTGAAAGGGACTACCGTGTTAACTCTTTAGTACCTTGCAGGTTCACAGTTATGTGTACAATGTATTTTCTCATCTGTACGTGCACAGTTCTGACCTTATTTTCCAAAGCTGAAGGGAAGGACACAGGAAGGTACGCAGCTGATCTGAAATGCCTATAAACCTCAAGTCAAAAGTCTGAAGCTCTCTCTCGCCTTCATGGAGTTTGTTCTGTTACTTTCACAATGTCTTGTCTGTAAAACCAATGGATTTGATTTTAGCTTTATCCACTATAGCAGTGAGCTGCTCTTATCACTCGGATATGAAACTACATCCTTCTACCTTTGCTTTATGTGTTACTTAGTGATGTACTGGGAATGAAAGGCATCATATAAATATATAGTATTATTATTTTAGATAAAATCACTGGTTAAATTCTTCCTGATCTGAATGTATATGAGGTGTACTAAAGATTTAGTAGGTCTTAGATGGTAGGAGTCTAAATGTTTAGGACATTTCTTTACATAATCTGGAGAATGAATTATTTTGATGAGTTAAAATTTTGGTTCTTCAGTTAATTTGCTTTGATGTTTAAACACTTTTTGTCCAAGTGAAGCAGTCAGTTCACTGCCAGAATTTCCTGGTTATTCTAGTAAACTAGCCTAAGTTTTTTCCCAAATTTTACTGGAAATATGTTTTCCAGAAAATACTTTTTAAAGTAGTCCTTGTGAATTCTTTGCCCACTTTAAGTTGTTAATCACAGAATCACAGAACGTTAGGGA
>NW_010164578.1:9190-11851 GCF_000695765.1 Mesitornis unicolor | reverse complement strand
TCCAATCCCTAGCGTTCTGTGATTCTGTGATATAATGAGCAGCAGGAAAAGAATAGAATACTGAATATCTCATGAATTGAGTTGCACTCCTTCTATGTACTCAGTGAAGGAAAATCAGTATGAAATCTTATAGGTAAAGTCTTTATCAAATTATTTATGCACAAGACTAAACCAGGGTTACTAAGTGAACCATAATGTTCACATTTCCTTCTCTTGTGCTTGACTTTTCAGTCATAATAATGTACATATGAGGTTATTGTGTATACGTTTGTGCACATGTTGGAGAGATCCTTTCTCACATGGCCTTATCTCTCTAAACTCTTGCTTTTGCCAATGTTTTTCTCCAATTTTCTTTTTCAGTCTACTGTAGCACTATCAACAGCCATTACTGGTAGACCAACAGAGATTTCAGGCTTCAAATGCAGTGTTGCAGATTTGCTTTCTAATTGTTAGTATATGTATTAACAAGTGTGCATTCCATTTTGGTTATAATGCTTGTTTGATTAATCTCATCTTCTACAGACTTTACGTTCATTAGAGTATTTAATTCATAGTCTCATTATGATTAACTACTATCATAATATAAGCATGTTCTCACTTAAATCTCTTGTGCTCCTATATTGTCTACGAAGTTTCTGTTAGTCACTGTGAGATCTCTGTTGTGCACATGGATGTTTGACTCTGAAAGCAAAAGCTATAAAACTATAAATACAGTGCTTTGAGTATTAACAAAATAAAGAGTATATTACAAGGTGTAAAATTGCTTGTACATACTAAGAAACTCTAATTTGGTAAAATACCTAAATGAGCAAAAGTCTACGAGTTCTCAAGAACTATTCCAAATTAACTAGAAACAAGAAAAAACAAAGCACTAGCTGCTACAGTCTTCACAATACCACACACAGAGCCAAGGAAATGAGTCTCACTGTGGAGGATTGTGGTAACAAGAATATCAGTTTACAGTCTTTATTTGTAACAAGGCATTTTTTTCAGTATTAAAAAAACTTGGAGGCAGATTTGATGTAGTGGGTTGAAACAGGAACTGAGAAAACCACAATTTTTATAAATGTGAGTGATCTGATAAGCCAAAGCTGTTAAAAAATCACTGTATATTTGTCACAAAACAAAATCAAACATTCTCCTCACAAAGCAATAGCAATGTGTTTTACTAAAATTTAGAACTCTGCCCCATACAGATATATGTATCTGTAGATCTATCAATACATTCAAGGGCAGTTCAGGCTTTTCCCATTGATTACGGAGTTATCTGTAAACACAAGTCAATTCCAGAAAATGAAATTTGTGCTCCTGTTCACATTAAGAGTTTGGGAGGGGAGCAGACTGATTGCTTACTGCTGTGCTTGTCCATCAACCATCATCTCTGCTCAAACTGCTTCTCTGCTGTCATTCTCTGTCAGGCAAAACATGCTGCCTTTCCTCATCCTTTCTGTAAGCTATCCCTCTAACACCAAAGGACTGCATGTGTAAGCTACCAAAAGCATTGCAAAGTTTGGTCAAATCGTAACAATTGGACTACAGAGTTTCTTAGGATAAAATTATTGAAATGCCATCTGTTTTCAAATAGAAAAAATTAAAGTAAATCAAACACATAAAGGCATCTTTTGAATTAATTTCCAATTTTCAGGAAAAAATGTGTATGATTTATTTTACTTTGTTAAAAAAGCTTTGGCAACTTGATTCCAAAAGTCTTTTTTCCTGATATCAATGTCATTACTAAAATTGGGACAAGACGTGCCATAATCTCTGGTGCCAAGGAGGTGATCATATTGTTGTAAGGGGCTTCAAACAAGAACACACTCAATGACGTGATTTTTGTAACTGTGACTAATACATCCTAATACACAGTTACATCCTAGTACATTCTGAAGGGGTACAGATAAACCAGCAGAACACTGGCTGAGACCAAGATAAGGGAGCTGAGGAAAAGTTATGGGCCTAGGAAAGACCATATATGGGAGAAAGACTCTGAATTAATGGAAAGGACAGTAAGAGTGCCTCTTCAAAATCACAGGGACCATCAGAGACCACCAAAGGATCCCTCGTACACAAACGCAGTTTGATCCGGGAATGATTCAGCAGATATTTAAATGTATTATAATTATATTTTAATTGCTACCAATCATTGTAGCTCAGATTATGTAATCCTGAAATTTTTGTGTATAAATATGCCCAGAAAACTGCCAGTAGTCATGCATAGAATTTGGAATATTTTCCCCTTCCAATCGATGTTGAATAAAGAATGTCTGCTTCTTGATGCTACATTTGTGTTAAGAGGTTTTTCTGTTCCTGATTTCAGTGACACTTTTACTTTCCAAGACCATCTCATCATTAAAAAGGGAGTAGAAGATTACATTAGACTTGGTATTTCTGTAGCATTTGGAAGCAAATGGAGGGAGTAATGGCAAAAAAACCCAAACCCAAACCCAAACAATAAAAAAAAAACAACAGAGAAAGAAAATCTCACAAAAAATTTCTTATAAGAAGTTCTATTAAAAAAATTGTAGAAAAGAAAAAAAACTTTTTTGCTTCAAGCCAGAAGTTAGTTAGAATTTTCTTTTTTTAAATATGGCTTTTGTTTTCTGTCCAATCTGTGCTGTACTTCTATAAGACGCAGAAAATCTTTATGAACTCTCCTTCTGG
>NW_010164578.1:4082-8648 GCF_000695765.1 Mesitornis unicolor | reverse complement strand
GAGCCCCAGGTGACTGAGGGTGGGTTGCAAGAGTGACTCAAACTTGGATTGTCTTGAGGCCTTATGTCTGCAGAGACAACATATGGGGAGCTGCATAGATAGCTCACCCTTGAGTTGTCTAGTAAGCCCAAGACTAAACAGGGCAGTGCTGCATCATTCAAAGAACGGAAACCTGAGTTGAGCCTTGAAAGACCCTCAGGAAATAATATGCCCTGAGTCCCAATCAAACCACCATTCAGTTACCTAAAAGTAAGATAAAGGCAAGAGGGTTTCTGTTTGGTTTCTAGAGACCCAGACAATACAAAGATATGCAAGAGATAGAGCATACAGAAGGAAACATCACCCATGAATAACTAAAGATAAGGGGAAACATTGCTAAAGACAAACACTCCAGGTGGTCTAATCCACTCAGAGACACTCCTGCCTGCTGTCCTGTACACCAGGGGATAAAAACTCTAAGATTCAGGCTAGAAATTGGGAGTTACTTCTCCAGCCATGGAGTGATGTGAACCATCCCCCTTGGTCGGGATGCTGGCCAAGGTAACTTACGTGGGAGCCCTTACCTGGAGGGGTAAGTGAATATTTGGCAATCTATAAATTTGTAGTCACAGGTGATTGACTGACACACGTGTGGTATTCTGAGTTGTTTGTGAGTTGTGATAGTGTGTTCCATGAATCGCCTGTGAGTTGTAGTAGTGAATTTTGTGAGTAGCCTGCAAGTTGTTGTGAATTGCCTGTGGGCAGTAATAGTGCATTTTGTGAATCTCTTGTGGTTGTAATAGTGTAGTCTTGCTTTGAAAACTGCAATAGCGCATTCTCCATTGTATCCATAGAACCTGCAATAGTGACATACTGGATCTGCACATGTTGTTCAAATAAACTGTTTGAACCCTGCAGTCGAGTCTCTTTTTGTCACATCAATATTTGAAACACAAGTTAGGAAAAGGCAGACAGAGCAGCTGGTCTATCTTGATAAAAGAGTTACAGTGTTTTGCTTTCAATTACAACAAATTATACCAGACTTCTATTTCTAGTACCAGCAATCAATAAGAAAATAACTACTGATTAGGAAATTAATCAATTTTAGGTGATTAAACTAAATGTTAGAACCATGGAATCATAAAATGTGTTGGGTTAGAAGGGACCTTTAGAGGTCATCTAGTCCAACCCCCCTGCAGTGAGCAGGGACATCTTTAACTAGATCAGGTTGCTCAGAGCCCCAACATCCTAACATTTTTCCAGCTCAAAACTCTGGCCCTTAAAGAATGTAAAACATGTATCAGCAATTAAGTCACTAATCACAGTGTTACTAAGCATGAAGGATCACCTAGTCTAAGTGATCCTGCTCTGGCAGGGGCTTGGACTAGATGATCTTTTGAGGTCCCTTACAACTCCTAACATTCTGTGATTCTGTGATAAAAACAGTTCCTATGCCAATATCAACTGAGTCACTTTATGTGTTTTCTCAAATGTCCTGGACCCTACATGGCATTGAACCATGGCATTGTGGTCTTACTGAAACCTAGGCAAGCATGGGTTTTTAGTATGGAATTCAGAGCAGACGGCACTGAGGGGACTTTCACAGTGACATTAAAACAAACAGACATTAAAACAAAGACCAAACCAGACATTGATTTAATGAGCATTTCCAAAAGGATACATCAAAAAATAAACTTCTGCAGACTAGACTGGAAAGAGTACAGCTTCAGTATCACTGAGCCAGTCAGCATTATTTTCAGGTTCATTAAAAGAAGGGTATCTGAACAGTTTGCTTCTAGAATTAATACAGAATAAGTTGAACTTTTAGAAAGTAGTGCCTACCACTGATAATCATCAAGGTTTGAGCCAGGGGTTCCATTGGCTTTGACCCATGTGTTGTCTTATCATGCCTTCAAAAGATATTCTAACTTTTAAAAGATTCCTTATGCTGTGTATATTTTCACATGGAAGTTGTATTTTTTTTGTCTGTGTGTGTCATTCCTTGGTTCTTGTCAGATTTCCTCTATATGTGGGTGTGCAAATGAAAGATTAATATAGCAGGGATTTCCTGGTAAAAGCCAGTGGTAACAGCCTGGTAAACAGCTTTACTGTCCTCAGGTTCTAAATCATTGATTTCTATCTCTTGTGAAGCCTATCAGTATGTCAGTATGTTTTGAACTTCTAAAAACTTAAGGTGGACAACAGTATCAAATTGAGACTTAAACATAATAAAGAGAGGAAGAAGGTAACAATCTAGTCAGCTCTTTGGATACTGATTGCCTTCCAGAGCTAGTAGAGTAGTGTGGTGGTGCACACACACGCGTGCGCACACAAACACACACACACCCTGCTGACAGGCTGCTTGTCACTTGGTGCAATATTCCCTTCCCTGGGCGACATAACAACCTAAGATGGATTATGAGAGGTAATGGAGCAAAATGTTAAGGCACTCCCTTGGTGTACCTGACTCCCTCCTTCCTTATCACCTGAGGATGGTAATTATAATCCATCATCTCCTGATAGCCCAGTACATATGAACATGGATTGTGGCTAAAAGGGGAGGGGGGCAGTACCAGAACTTCAAAGCCTAACAAGCTCTGGGTCTGTTCACCCACAGAAAGTACTAGAATATTACATCAGCCAATATTATATCATCCAAACCAGGCCAAATTGAATAGTTACATGGCAAAAGTCAATTATCTTGGGCCCTATAAATACATGACCCTAAGTGAGACCCTTTGAACTCTCCTGGATGGCAGTGGTCTGTGGCCATTATCTCCTCTGAGCTGGGACACCTTTCAGGCATCAACTCCTCGAGGTCGTCCATTGACAGTGTTGACAAAAAGTCTAGGGGGAAGTCAGTTCTTCTTGAGGCTAAATTATCGCCCATTGAAGAATGCCGATGCATTGTGAGTATTTGCTCTAAAGCTAGAGAAGAGGGAAATTTTACCTACAAGCTAGCTTCTTTTATCCACCTCTCTACTTATATGCATTTGCCTACACGAGTGTGGATATCTGTATTTTCTGGTACCAAATATTTTTTTTGTTTATTTGTATGTTTTGTACATACATATATATATTTCTTTTTTTGATTAAAGATACCTTTTAGTAAGTTAGTTTGAATCTTGTCATTCTGTAACTGTAATTAAGATGCTGCTTTAATAGTAATCTGTTTTTTCTGAATCACCTTGTAAACTGGTTATTGATTAAATATTGCACAAATTACCTCGCACTTTTAATAAACCTTAAATTGCTGCTAAATTATAACCATGTGAATACTTCATCCGCAACAAGTAGCTACCAAAATGAACACTGAACAATGAGCAGTAATACTGAAACATTGTTTTTCAGAATACTTACAGTGCAGGTTTTGGTATGTCATGTGCTACTGAGGTGGAAATACTAAATTTCAAATATCAAAAGTCTGTTTGCTAAAGCACAAGGAAAGAACTGAAAATTATGAAAGGTGATTTAAAAGTAGATTTACAATACTGAATAATCTGTGGACAAAACAGTCAAAATGCTCACTATGCAAGACATAAACCAAAAAGCACCCAGAGTGACTTAAACAGAATGTTTTTTCATTGCACAGAAAAGGCCCACGTCTACTCTCTCATTATATGATACATACAGAGGTTTATACTGTAGAATAAAGACAGAAAAGAAGACAGGGAAACATAATTGTTTTCCTCTCTGGAATGTAACAAATCACAGTAGTTTCTGACGAACACCCAATACCTCTTTTCAGTCCTGTTTTGTAGAAAGAACACAATAAGGTCTGGTATGACTTTTTCAAAATCTCTGGAAAAATAAATTGTGAAATAGTGGATATTAAAGGGTAAATAAATCCAAAGAAATTTAGAGAAGAAAGGAAGAAGAGCCAGAGTATGGGCCATGAAAGAAAAGAAATCCAAACCCAATTGTCTGCTGCTGTGAATAAGCATTTATTTAATTTACGGTATAGAGTTTCTTCATTTTAAACTATCAGAAGATATGTTCCCAAGTAAACAAGAAGCCAGGAATGGCCTGAGAAGATTCTATATGAAACAGTAGCCTGTATTGCATGGTTTGACATCCAGGTAGTTGAATGATTGGTAAGAGGTAGTAAGAAAAGTAGGAAATTAAAGTATTATTTCAACTTATCAATTAGGTGTTCCAGGGAAGGTTTAGATTGGATATTAGGAAAAATGTCTTTACTGAAGGAGTGGTCAAACACTGGAACAGGCTGCCCAGGGAGGTGGTGGAGTCACTCAGTAGGTAACTGAGCACCATGAGGTCATGCCCAACTCTCCCCACTCCCAGTGGGATGAAGAGCAGAAAATATAACAAAGAGCTCCTGGGCCAAGACAAAGGACAGAGAGGGTTCACTCACCACTTATGGTCATGGTCAAAAGACAGACTCATCTTGGGGAGAAAAGCAACTTAATTTTGTTACCAGTAACATCAGAGTGGAACAGTGAGAGATACTATCAGATCTTAAACTCAACACCTTCCCCCACTCCTCCCTTCTTCCTAGGCTCAGCTTTGTTCCAGGCTTCTTTACCTCCTCCCTACCCAGTAGCGCCGGGGGATGGGAATGGGGGGTGC
>NW_010164578.1:511-4034 GCF_000695765.1 Mesitornis unicolor | reverse complement strand
ACCCCTCCCACTCTTTCTCTGCTTCCACGTGGCACCCCTCGACAGGAGAAAAACCCTCCACAAAACTCCTCTGTGAGTCTGCCCACAGCTGCAGTTTTTTTCCTCACAAACTGCTCCAGTGTGGGCTTCCCTTCCATGTGGTGCAGTCCTTCCCACAGACTGCTCCAGCACACACTTCCCATAGAGTCACAGCCTTCTTTGGGTGCGGTCACCTTCTCATGTGGATCTCTGCGCCACCGCTGAATCTCCATGGATTACAAGCGGGTCACCCTGCCCTCTCACCATGGGTTGCATTGGAATCTCTTCTCTGGCACACTTCCTCCCTCTCCTTCCTTCATTGACTTTGGTGTTTGCACAGTTGTTTTTCTCCCACATCCCACTCCTCTCTCTCTCTGGTGCAGGTTTCTTCTGCTGGTTCTTGAAGAGTTCCTGAATCTCTTGGGCTGGAGCTGCAGCAGTGCTTGAGCTTAAGCTATGGCTGGACCAGCCGTACAGGCCATGCTGTTCAGGGCCAGGGGCAAGAAAGCGTGGACCCTGCGCTGTGCCCTTCCTAAGTATGTCAGAGGCATTGATTGGCTTGGCCTTGGTCAGAGGTTGGTCCAAAATTGGAGCCAGGGGAGCTTCTAGCAGCTTCTATCTCCATAGTCCCTCCCCCACTACAAAAAAAACCCCACAACGCTAACAGAAACCCAATACACTAAAGCAATGTAAGATTGGAGACATGAAGAAAACGTGAAACTCATTAGGAAGCATTAGCAACATCTCCCTAAATGTCCCTTTCAGCCTAGCTGCCTAGCTATAAAGTACTTTCAGTCTATACTTTACACAAGCAAGCTCAAGTGGAACAGTTCTTTGAACATTTTTAATTGCTTTCACATTGTCACTGAAATTGGGAATAGAAAAACCTCTTAACACCAAGGTAGCATTAAGAAACACGCATTCTTTATTTGACGTCAGGTGCGAGGTGCATTATTTATTCCATCCAAGCTCACACAAGTATGATCACTTTTCTTAGCATATTTATACACAAAAGTTTCAGGATTTCGCAATCTAAGTTGCAATGATTGGTTGCAATTTAAACATAATAATGCATTTAAATATTGCTTAATCATTCTCGAATCAACTGCGCTTGCGTACAAGGGGTCTTTCAGTGGTCTCACAGAATCTGGTGGTCCCTGGCAGATCTGAAGAGGCACTCTTAATGTTCTCAGGTTTTTAACTTTATTTATTAATTCTTTGGTTTCCTTTATAAACCAGTGTCTCCTAGTCTATCTGCAGTCCTTCAAAATGTACCAGGACATATCAGTGTGCCAGGATGTTTAGGCTCCAATTACTAGGTTGGATCCAATTATAAAGGAAACATGTCCTTGAGTGCATTCCTGTGCTTGAGGCACCTTTTAACAGCATCATTGAACATATTTAGAAGAAAACTTATGTTACAATGGAAGTGGGTGGAAAATGAGACTTGGTTCTCCAGCATCAGCGAGGGATCCATTCAGGGCCTTAGTTCTATTTACAGTCCAAAAGAACATATAGTATCTTTTTTCCCTTTCCGTTACTGACCTTCTTAGGGTAAGTCTGCATGATTGGTAGCCAAAAAAGTACATAAAAACAGCAACAAGGGACTAATAGGGCTTCTACTACTGAAAAATATCTGCTAATGAGTATAACCAGAATATCTACTGGCAGATTTACTAATGTTACTGTTGTTCTTTTGTGAATTGTGTGGAATAATTGCTAGAGGTGACTTGGAAATCAAACTTATATTAATAATATAGCATTGTTCACACATTAAGGAAAGGTATAACATAGAAGAAGCTACTAGGCCAGAGTGCAGTTGGTATGCAAAGAATCCATTCCATGGTGGTTCCCTGAGCAACATGACCTGCAGCCTTAGAAACAGCACAGAGAATGGAGCGGAGTGGAGACACTGCAGCCAACTTATGTTGCAAACACTGCAGAGATGGGAACTTGATGATACTATGAAACTGATAAGCTGTACTTTTACTACCCTGGGCCAACAACCTGTCAAAAAATAACAAAATGCTGTCATTTGTGTGAACTTTTCTCATTATGCCATTATAATACCAAGACACACCTCCACACCTAGTTAGTCGTAGAACTTTCATTGGGTGCAGCCTAAGTTCTTAAATGTGTCCGTGAGAGTCCGTGCATCTCGATTACGCTGAAGTTGCAGTGCGCTATTGGTGAGACTGCAATCATGCTGTACTTATAGCGCTGAATAGGCTATCACTCAGAATCTAAGCGTAGCTGCCCCCAGCCCTTCTAATATCTGAGGACAAGCTGGAACACAAGGGGGTTTATATTCTGCCAAATTACTTCACCTCTTAATGCAACAACTTGGCATTTTCATTTGACGTAAACTTCCCTTTGTCATAAGTGAACATGTTCCATTTTACCATTATTGAGTCTGTCAGAGGTAGCTTAAATAGATGTCTTACACTCCTATTGCAAGTGCAGGCCCAGGACTTTCTGTCCTGGTTTTGCTGGGAATGAATCGTAGAATTCCCTTTTTCTGTTTCAGCAGACCTGCATTTCTGAGAGAATTAAAGTGTTTGATTTAATGAACACAAGGTGATATTATAGCTTTAGCTGGGATAGATTTATTTTTCTCATAGTAGCTACCGAGACATTTGTTTTGGATTTGCACTGGGAATAATATTGATATCATGCCAGTGTTCACACTATCTCAAAGTTTGTTCTTCAGTCTTTTGACTGCACCTGTGGATATAATTTCTTTTTTTTTTTTCCCTCCTTCTCTCTGCACAAGAGGATGGGAGGGAAATGAAAGCTCTGAATTTTCTGGGACAGATGACCCAGGACAGATGATCCGGGTGTGAAGCGCTGACATTTGTGGGATGGTGCACTAGTGAGACTCTTTGGACTACTGTCCCAGTGGAGGTAGGGGATGGAGTTCCATATAGAAACCAAGATGCAAGGGATATTGATGGGTTAGTAACCATGGAAGCTCCTGAAAATGGCCCAGAAGAAATTAGAACCTCCCTATGAAAAGGTGTCAGGGCCTTCAGCTCAACTGAAGCAAGTCTACACTAATGCAGGCAGAATGGGCAATAAGCAGGAGGAACTGGAAGCCATTATGCAGTGGGGTAACTACGATATAGTTGCTATCACAGAAACATGGTGGAATGAGTCACACAACTGGAGTACTGCCAGAGATGGGTATAAGCTCTTCAGAAAGGATAGGCAAGGAAGGAAAGGTGGTGGGGTGGCCATGTATGTTAGGGAATGCTATGACTGCCTAGAGATTAGTGACAGTGACAACAGGGTTGAGTTCCTATGGATGAGAATCAAAGGGAAGGTCAACAAGTCAGATATCATGGTGGGAGTTTGTTATAGGCCACCTAACCAGGATGAAGAAACAGATAAAATATTCCATAGGCAGCTGGGAGAAGCCTCACGATCACTTCCTTTTGTATTTGTAGGTGACTTCAACTTCCCAGATATATGCTGGAAATATAACACAGCAGAGAGGGAACAGTCC
>NW_010164578.1:0-280 GCF_000695765.1 Mesitornis unicolor | reverse complement strand
GCTTAGTGACTTGGTTGGCAGAATCCCCTGGGAGGCAGTTCTGAAAGGCAAAGGAGTCCAGGAAGGCTGGACACTCTTCAAGAAGAAACTCTTAAAGGCTCAAGAGCAGTGTCGAAAAACAAGCCGGCAAGGAAGAAGACCAGCCTGGCTAAACAGAGAGCTCTGGCTGGAGCTCAGGAAAAAGAAGAGAGTTTATGATCTTTGGAAGAAGGGGCAGGCATATCAGGAGGAGTACAAGGCTGCCATGATGCTGTGCAGGGAGAAAATTAGAAAGGCCAAA
>NW_010164577.1:0-25128 GCF_000695765.1 Mesitornis unicolor | reverse complement strand
GGGCGAGGCAGGAGCCAGCAGGCCAGGCGAAGATGAGGAAGGTGCTGTCCTCCTCGCTGCCTTCCTCCTCTTCTTCATCCCCTGCCACCTCCTTCCCGCCACTCAGCACCCACAGCTGGTCCAGGGCCAGGCGCAGCTGTGGGTGCAGTGTGGTGCCATGACCGCAGAGAGGAGAGGCAGGCAGTGAGCTGGAGGTGGCCACCTTGGGGTCCCCTCGGGCAGAGCCCTGTCCCTCACCTGCCCTTGCCACAGATGTTGGGCATCCAGCACCAAGGTCCCAGGGCCTGGGGCTGGTGCCAGGCTGTCCCTGCCCTGCTCCCAGGGCCGGGGCTGGGGGAAAGGCAGCTGGGCTCTGAGGGTCTTACTGCAACTTGGCCACCACCACTTCCTCCTGGAGGAGGAGAAGGCATCTCTCGCTCCTCTTGGGGCCCTGGCACAGCCAAATGTCTGTGCTCAGCACTGGCTCAGCATCGGTGAGAGCCTCTCTGCGGAGCAGAGAGCGCTGGGCATGAGAAGGGCCACTGCTACGAGACACAGCCACGTCCACTTGTCCCGATGCGTACCTGGAGCTGCAGCAGCAGTTGGCCTGGCCCATCCTGCCTGGGCCAGGAGGACCCTCACCATGGACCAAGGAGGCAGCCCAGCCAGTGACAGTGAGGACGGGAAGCGGCATGCTGGTCCTGGTGCCTGGTTGGTGCTGCTCGGCCAGACCCTGCCTCCTCCCAGCGCTGCTCTGTGCCAGCTCAGCTCTGTGCTGCTGTCTCTGGTGGCCAGCTGACCAATGTTCCCAGACCAACAGAAAGTGCGAGGGGCACTGGGGGGAGAGTCAGGGCACTGGGCTGGGGGTTCTCTCCAGTGTGGACATGTCTGCCTTGCACCGGGGAGCCCAGAGCAGGGCACAGCAGCAGGGAAGGACCACCTCCCTCCACCTGCTGGCGGTGTCCCTTGCCTTGGGCTTCACCGCTGCTTACTGGCCTCCAACTGGACTTGCTATTGCCACTGCTCGGCAATAACTAACACATCCATGGGTTTTCAAGTTGCTTTTAGCACAGAAGCATGACATAGCACCATACGAGCTACTATGAAAAATAGTAATGCTTGAGATCATCATCCTCTGATGCTGAGCCTGAGCCCACAGAGCTCCGGAGTGCCTTCCCACGGAGGTCGGTCAGTCCAGCAGGGCGGATGTGCCCAACCCCTAGGCATTATCTGGCATAGGAAGCATGAAGTTTGCTCCGCAGAGCTCACACTCAGATCTCGGGGTCAGCTGGTACCTTGGTAGCACTACAATCCCACCTGGTGCCAGGCAGGAGAACTTGCCAAATAGACAGTACTGCCAAAGATCAAAGGGCAGAGGATATTCCCTTGGCCAGGTCACCCACTCAGCTAACACTGCTCTGGTCCTGTCTGAACAGAGCCTGAGACCCCTGGCTTCTCTCCATGCTTTAGTCCCATCAGTCTGTGGGTCACAGTGGCAGCTCTTTGCCGAGCCCGTGGGCGTGATGAGAAGTGGTTGTCCTCCAAAGGGGAGATGCTGCAAGCTCACGAGCCTCTGCTTTGATTCTGTGGTGGTGAGATAGGAGTCTGCTTTTCCTTTTCCCCAAGTCCTTTTGGGGATGGAAAAGCAGGCCCTTGACAAGAACAGTCCCACCAAATCCTTCCAGGGAGTTGAGCAGAGTTTCAGAAGCAAACAGCTGTCCCCAGCAGTGATCTCCATGCCTTGCTGCCAGGTGCCAGCCTGGGATAATCCAAGAGCCATTTCATAGAATGGGTTGTGTTGGAAGGGACCTTTGAAGATCTTCTAGCTTAACCGCCCTGCAGTGAGCAGGCGCATCTTTATCTAGGTCAGGTTGCTCAGAGCTCCACCAAGCCTGACCTTGAATATCTCCAGGGATGGGGCCTCTACCACCTCACTGGGCAGCCTGTTCCAGTGCTTCACCATCCTCATAAGGAAGAACTTCTTCCTACTATCTAGTCTAAATCTGCCCTGCTCCAGTTTAAAACCTTTGCCCCTCGTCCTATCACTGTGCGCCCTTGTAAACAGTCAATCCCCAGTTTTCTTGTAGGCCCCCTTCAGATACTGGAAGGCCACTATAAGGTCTCCCCGCAGCCTTCTCTTCTCCAGGCCGAACAACCCCAGCTCTGTGGCCCTCCTCTGGAAAACTCAACATGAGCCACCAATGCATGCTTGCAGCCCAGAAGGCCAACCGCATCCAGGGCTGCATCGAAAGAAGCAGAGACAGCAGATTGAGAGAGGTGATTCTGGTGAGACCTCACCTGCAGTACTGTGTCCAGTTCTGGAGCCCTCAACACAAGAAGGACGTGGAACTGTTGGAGTGAGTCCAGAGGAGGGCCACAGAGATGATCAGAGGGCCGGAGCACCTCTCCTCTGAGGACAGGCTGAGAGAGCTGGGGTTGTTGCTAAAGTTTGTGGAGCAGAAGGGAAGTAGGGCCCATGAGGACATGTTAGCTTGGCTCCAAGGTGCGGGTTTCTACATCCACCACATTCTAGTAAAGATTGTCCACAAGTGACTGGCTGGCGGTATGACCAGAGGAAATGGCCCTCAGTCTCCGCACCCGTGGGACAAAACCAAAAGCTGGCGAAAACACAACAGAAAAGAAACTTCTAAAAACCTCGAGACGTCCTTCCCTTCTAATTTCACTTAAAAATTATTTTCAGAATTACCCATCAGGAACAACAGCTTGGTCCTTACATCTTTTTCAGAAAAGTTTATTTTTTAACAGGTCATTATATACCACATAGACCAACGTTTATACACTGTAGACATACATTAGGCCATGGTTTCATCTAATAATGCATGTTTCAAATGCTTTTGAAAAATAAAACCATCAGGGCAGGATGGAGGAAAATATTTTTAAGCTGTTGCAAAAGCATCTAGGACAAATACAACTGTAAGTATACTGCTAATTTCCATGGTCTTGATTTAAAAGATAACGCCTTTCAAAAGTCCATAACAGTAGCAAAAATCTATTTGTGTGCACCCTTGCATATAGCAGTATGACTAAATTAGGTTAGCAATATCATCTGTAAAAAAAAAAATCTACCTTTTGAGCCCCTCTAGCTAGGTGGCATCATTTTAAAATCAGTACATTTATTTGAGATACTGTGGTAAGACTCCAGTAACATCTTCTTCTCGTCCCACACTTTCAATGTGTGCAGCTGACAGTGATATGCAGGGGATCTACCTCACTCTTGTCCACCTACCCACTCTTCCCAAGACCTCATTTCCACTTGGATTAGCCTCCATAGTTCTCTCCCCACTCAGACTTTCATAATTCTTTGAAACTGGCTGATTTGTCCAGTTTTATCTATGGCAGAGCTGAGGCAGACCACATGTCTCAGGTGAATAGAGACTGATGCTGTTTCCACTAGAGTCTGTGATCTTGGCTATGGCCCACCTGGTTAAGAACAGCACAGACTATAAATGCTCCTTTTCCTTTCCTCTGCAAGCACTGGTTACTTTATACCACAAGAGGTTTGAAGGAGGTATCATCCACTGAATGGGCTTGGGTTCATGGTCAGTCTAAAAACGTAGAGCAAAGGCCCCCCCTTACAGTGGGGTCTGCTACATGGTGTCAGGTCCAGCACTGCAGCACACCTGGAATAAAGCACTGCTTGGCAGGAAAGCAGGGCAGCAGGATCTGGCACCATGTTGGGGAGAACACGCTGTTTTTTCTGAAACACTTAACTTATCCTGGTCCTGTGGAGGACTGAGCTGCACAGGCAGGGCAACCAGGCCTGGGAAGCAGGGGAGAAGGCTATCAGACTCCATTCCCAGAGGCACGCAGAGCATCTCTGTGTGCCAGTCCCATGGAGGCCAGCTCCTTTGTTTGTGAGAAATTGATATTTTTTTCTACAGAATATCAAGCCATCTTTTGTGACCTTGTCCAAGTGGTCTGCAGGTTAACACCCAGAGTGCCATATTCCATGGGTCAAACACCTTCAACACTGGAAACTCCTACAGAAGAGACCTTCTCCTTCCTGCTATGAATGGGAGTCAGAGACAGGGATATCAACATAGAAACAGCACCAGAGGAGCATAACTGTGAGGCAGAGAGATATGGCCATACAGTCATACTGGCTAAGTGAAAGGTGATCAGAAGACCTAGGTGCTCCCAGTAATCGAAGTCTTCATAACATTACGCCCTGTCTGCAGCCTGTGGTTGGTTTCACACTGAGATGAGAGCTCCTCTATGGAGCAAATTCACCTCTGAAAGGCACAGTGCTACCAGGGTCAGGACAACCCATAGTTGTCTCTGCTAAAAGCTAAACAAAGAGGAGAGGTAGCTCCCAGTATTTCCCAACCAGGCAGTGAGACACACCTCATGCTCCCACGGACTTCCACAGGAATCAAAATAAACTGGAGAGACGACTCCAGTGTCCCACAACCCACTTAACTTGTCCCAGCCTGAGACCCAAGGGAAGATGTCCTCCAGCTCTCAGGACTTCTTCAGGCCCAGCAGTCATCTGGAGACAGTGTCATAACTCAGTAACTGCAATGTTAAACACATGCTCTCCTGGCAGTCTGGGCACTGAAGAGACCATACCTTCAAAGAGCAGGTTTCCTTCCCGACTAGTTCACAAGCTTTAAGTACCAATGAGGGACTGTTCTTGGTTTATTATTTCCAGTGATTCTACTTGTGCATAAAGATGTCTTTCAAGCCTCCATCAGAAAAAGACAGAAAGGCCTGCCTGGCTAGGCCGTTTGCACTATGTCAATTTCTGGCATGGTATCACAACTGGTATTTCCTATGGGGACCTTCAGCTGTAATCCTGAACTGCACAGGATAGGGTGGGCTGAATGGGGAGAAGTACAGAAGAGGATAAAACCCCTTTGACACCTTCCAATCCATTACAAAGTCTGGCTTGGTCCCCAGATGATCCTATACCTACAGGCTTGTTTCCTGGGCCAGATGAACTCCTGCTGTGACCACCTTTTCCCCTCTGCTCCATCTTTTACAGACAGTTGCTACTAAAGACCTTCTGCAAGGTGGGAGGGAAGCGATGGGGAACTCTGTTTTTGTCAAATGTCTTCTTCCTCTTCACTAACAACCTCCTTCAGGTCCTGAGGCCCCTGTTCTGCTCTCTCTTTTACATAGGCCGCCTTGATCTGTTCCAGCTCACAAAGCTCTGCCTCCAACTCTTCCCTGTGCATTGACCGCCGGTTCCTCAGCTGTTTCATAGGAAAGGGGTTCAAGTCATTGAAGGCAATGTTCATCAGCTTCCTACAATGGAAAAGACAGGCCTGGTGAACTGATTTACTGGCTGGTAACAGATACACCAAATGCATCCTGGATAGGGAAATAGCAGGGCCTCAGATTCAGCTCTCTGAGCTCAGAAGTCACCAAGCAGCAGTCTTAAAGGAATCACAGGCAACTCCCTCTCACACAAACACCACCCCAAGCAATGCTTTAAGCAGCCTTATATCTCACCACCTTTTAAACTAGCAGTGTGCAGCCACCAAGTAGGTGATGGTGGATCAGATGCCCATTCTGATGGTCCCTGGGGGAGGAATATTCCCTACTTTGAGCTCTTCTGATTACAGGTATCTTCCTCTCACACACATATTGCCATTTAAGGCTGTGCGTGGTGCTGTGTTCCCAAATACCCCAGCTACAGCTGAGAGAAACCCAGCAAGTGGCTGCACAAGTTCCAGCTGCTGCAAACGGGAGGCTGGCCCAGACTCTCTGGCCTGCCCTGTTGTAGCATGCCTTTGCTTGAGCCAAACAGACTTGAAGTAATGTCATGAAGGAAAAATCAAAAAGAGACGCACTGATCTGTGTTCCACAGGCCTGCCAATGTGCATGCATCTCTCTTAACAGACTGGTCACAACTCTTTTTAGGCTCATCTATTAGGCAAGCAAGTATGAACCCAGTAAGGGAGGTTTTCTACAACCCACAGTCCTACCTGCCATCCATGATCATTCTCGTGAAAAAGCATAGGTACTGGTAGATCTCCACACTGTCATGAATTCCTAGGATTTCCTCCTCGTTGTATTTAAAAATTGCAAGAGCATAGCGGAAAATCACCTGGAGGGTTGAAAGGTATTTGAGTTTACAAAGTCCTAGGCAGTTGAGGGAACCAGGACCTCTTGGCATAAAACATGGGTTGGGGCACACAGCACTGCATTACGGGCTGGACATTGGGCTTCTCCTGCTCTCAATAGGTTGCATTAGGGCAGGCCTAAAGAAGCACAGAGCTAATCCCAAAAGAATGACGCTCTGTAAGCTAATTTACAAACCCAGAGCATACTAAAAAGGGCCCCACAGGGATTTTGCAAGGGTTCTCCAGTTCTCCCTATGCACAGGGCCAACGTAAGACTCATGCTTTCAGAAATAATAACTCTCTGGCTATCTTCTGCTCCCTGTATCTGTCATGCTCTCAGCCGTGTCTGGGTCACAGAAGACACTACAGCCTGTCAGAGAGATGTTTCATAGCAGGACTACCCGCTAGAAAGTGCCAGAGATACTGTGCACAGTATCAGGGACTAGGTCCGCCTACCAGCAGCAGGTACACAGACAACACAGAGGTTGGCAGGCATGAAGGCACCCCACCAAACAGGCAGGACAAGACAAGAGGCTCAACCCCACATCTCTTTGACACATGTGTATGTCCACTGCCCTGTCTCGACGTCACAGAGGTGCTGAGGATAGGAAGAAGGCCTAAGCTGAGAGTTGTACCTTAGTTCCCTCATACAAGAAAGCATCCCACACTCGCAGAAGGATGTCGCTGACCAGGCTGTCCACAAAGGCCACCAGAAACCAATTGAAGGTGATGAGTGAGACATCAATTTTATACTGCTCAAAGTGAGCCATGAGGCGAGGCAGCTTCTCTGACAGGAAGTCTTTGAAGACTCTCTGATCTACCTAAAGTTGACAAAAAAGGAAACAATTAAGTCCTAGTCAAGAGCAGTCCTGGGAGGAGAGGGGCAGTGCAACAGGCCAGTGGTCCATGCATGCCACAGTAATCACTAGTGCTGCCTTCTAGCCTAACCACACCCCAAGAAGAGCAGAGCACCCTTTGTCTCCCAACCCTTCAACATCACTGAGCAGTGTACTTGCATGCTGTACCCAGTGCAAGGTGTGGATTTGAAACAGGGCCAAGATACAAGCAGAGATACATGCATTCTTCTCACTCAGAGGATCATATTCCTTCCCAACCCCAAAGTCAAGAGGGCAAATGCTGCCACATCTTCCTGCATCAGACTTACTGGGATTTTCTGTGATGTCACAAGCATCCAACTGAATGACAAGGATTAAAACTTTCCCGGGTCTTGAATGAATGCACAACAGAATAAATGCCTAGAATCTTTCTGACTTCGCAAGCAGGACCAGATCTTCTCACCTGGCTTCATTATGTGGTCTGAGTATTGTCTGTGCTCTGCTTCTGGTTACATGAGCCAAGACACAGAAATGCAACTGGAGGGATCCTTGACCCAGGTTTGTAAAGGCTTCATCTCAGGGAAGCCATGGTTTCATGAGGGAAAGTGCTAAGGAGCAAGATCATGGTTAGATCTTTCCTGCGCCATACCATACTACTGCCCTAGCTGTGTCAGCCCCCTTAGCTGCGGAACAGTGGTACAAACTAGATGAGGTGGTATGCTTGGTCTTTGAAATCCGCAAGAGCTAAACCTTAAGTTTTCCAGCCAACTCAGAGCTTTCACTTTATCAAGCCAACCCACAAAGCATTATCCTAGACCTTCTGCTTTACATGGGTCTTGGCTAGACTTCTAGAGACCAACCATGAGGTCAGGAAGTCTTTCCAAAAAAATGTTCCCTCAGCTGACAATCTTTCCTCACCAAATATAAGAGAGGCTTTGTGTCTTCAGTCTGCCATGTTTTCCCTGTCAATCACTATTTGTCAAGAATTACCTATTAAATCTCACAGCTAACACTACCTGCTCTGGATAGACATTTTGCTATCTGCATAGTGATTTGGCTGCTTTCCCAACCTGTGGGTTGCCCTCTCCGTCAGCACACCACTGTCCCAGTAAACAACCAATTCAGTGGCAGAATCAGTCACTCTCAGCTCCTGGTGCTTGAACCCTCAGCTGTTGTGGGCCCACAGATACAACCCTCACCTCTCAGAAAGGACCACAAATAATGAACAAACCAAGGTCACAGCCAGGCTCACCAGACCAGGCACTGCTGGGTGTGGGTGGTATAGGTACACAATTACAATTCCATTGAACGATACGGGATTTCTCTTGGCTCTGTGTCTGCCTCGGAGGAAGCAGTATATCTGATACAAGACATCTTGAGAACCTTGAAATCCAGTGACTTTGAACCAGGAAGTTACTCACAGTTTTACATCAAAAGGCCAGAGGGTTTTCTGATCTGCAGAGAACCCCAAAGCCAGAACTAACACTGTATTTGATCATGAACTGAGGCAAGTACAGTGAACATAAAAATCTCATTATTTCCTTCCATCTGCACATGGGACCCCAAAGACAGGGGGCAGTTTCCAAAGAAACATCTGAAGGGCTGCAGAATGGTACCTTCTTCATACTTAAGTTCTACACATGCTGGAATTTGCCGCTTCACCTCTACTAGGCCCTTCTTAAAATAAGTAACTGTGCAATTAATTGGCACCTTCCTTCCGATTAATCTGACCTTCAAGTGATTACTCAGGATTGGTGCCCAATATCCTAGAGCTGGGGATCAATTTTGCTGCTCCTGTGCCTGTAACAACTTAGTACTCTCAAGTCTACAACATCTCTGCAATGGAAGGGATTGAAAGGTGGTATCACTGTCCTGTGAGAAGTCAAAAACACTGCAAATTGATTGCTTGTTTTAAAATTGTTACTGTAAATCATTTTATCAGAATGCAAGCAGATGTGAGAGTGCCCAGCTCACCTGTGATGTTATCAGTGTGTCACTGTAGTAGTCTGCCGGCATTAGGTTCTCCACAATATGGACCAGGCACCAGAAAGCACTTTCCTCATCTTGCAGGACCAGGAGGGCAACAGCTGCCAATCTGTGATAGACAAGACATGGTGAGGCAATGCAGCACTGCAGGAGGAGACATGGGCTAGCTCAGGAACTACAGAATCCAAGATTCCTCTTGGCATGTCTCTAGCTCCATGTGTGTCAGAAACGTCAAACATGGCAGGACAGCTGGTCAGAGAGGCTACTTCAATACAGAGAAGAGTTCACTCAGAGATATTCCATATTATGTGACATAGGTCACCTTCCCATACATTTGTCTACAGCCCTTACCCCCTTCAGCTTTGACTTACCACTTTTCAGCCAGACTGGAAAGATGGTACCTATTATCAAGGGCTCTCTAGCGTGGAAAACGTCTTTCTGAAGACCATCCACAACACCAATAGCTTACACAGACTTTTCTCATGTGAAAAGGCCTAACCAGAAATTCCCTTCTTGCAGCTAGTGCCCAGTGCCTCTTTTACATGGCAGCACATTTCTAAGTCTGGTTTTATCTTTCCTATAGCCTTCTTTAGGAAGTGAAAGCAGCTTTTAGATTCCTTGAACCTTCTCTTCTCCAGACAGAACAACTACAGTTTTCTAAGTCTGTGCTCATGTCATTTGCTGCAAATACCTTGTCTCTCTAAGCAAGAAGGGGAATCATCAGGGTGTTCTTCTGCTAAGCATATTGAGATTCAGAAATTCAGCCCCAGCCTCATGTTGTTATTCTGGGACTGCCTCACTCTACCTCCTACAGCTGCTCCTTCCTATTCTTTAACTATGGAGATGCCAAACAAGTGCATCCTGCTGCTTGCTTAATCCCAGTAATTACACTGGGTAAAAAAAAGACACCAAATGCAAAATTGTTCAGGAAAATAGTTAAGAGCCAGGACAGAACACTAGAGAGGCAGGAGCCTGGGGCTGCCTGAATCACAGCCTAGAGTATGCATCTACACTTTCTTAGCATTACCCCATGAAGAAGCATCATACCTGGCTCCTCACCTGTTCAGTCCCTGGCAGTATCCAATGGCAGGATTGTGCCAGGAGAATGCCAGCAACACCCTCCGGAGCTTGGGGATGAGCTGGGAGGTGGGAGAGGAAAAATGTTTGTTGTTGGTCAGTGTGCGGGGCAGGTCAAGCTCAATCTGCCGGCAGGCAGGATGCTCAGTGCTCTTGCTCTGTCGCAACAGTCGCTGGTAGTGGTCAGGCAGATGGCTGCAGTGCCGGCTGACCATCCACCTCCAAACCCGTTGCCGATGCTCCACTGGAATGCCACTTCGGATGAGGCATTTCAGCTCTGCAGAGGGGCTCAGCTCTCCAATGCTGTTCCACCTCTCACGGAGGGGCTTCTCCACTACTTCCTGGCTCCGCAGGTTGTTGGACTTTATCTCCAGGGCTTGGATTTTGGCCAGAAGTTTCCAGTCCTCAACTTCATATTCAGGTATGGTCATGAACCCATACTCATCATACTCACTGGAGGGACACAAGGCAGAGGTTAGTTCAAAGGTACCTGTGTCGAGAGCCACTCACTGCCTGGGGTCATGCCAACTACCATGTGCTTCCAGGTTACTGTCACCCATCCTGGAGCACAGGTACTCCTACTTCACTTCTCTCGCAGCTGCCACACCTACTGTCTGAGTCTGGAAGATAAATGTGAGCCTGCAGCAACGGCATACACAAATGACTCAAATGCAACTTTGCTTTCAGTTACAGCCCAACTTTATCAGACCTCTCTGACCGTATCTGCTGCCTTGCCCCTAAGGGAGTATCTAGCTCAACCTGCATACCTTCTACCTACCATGTTTTAGTGCAGAGACTGTTCTGTAGGAAGGAACTGCAAAGGCTTTAGGGCATCAGACCAAAAAACAGAGATCCACAGTACCTTCTGATGTCTCCCTGTACACAGTGCAAATCTCCTACTGATCAGAAAACACCATGAGCACTGATAGTACAGTTCATTGAGGGTTTGTGTATCATCAGTCCACAGGCTAAGATACTTGTAAGATATCATTATATTCTGGGCAAAGATTGGCCCTGGGATCTCACCTCCAAAGCTACCTGGAGAACCTGCAAGTCTGACCAACCAGATTAAATGGAAACTCCTACAGAACCAGGGCACTAACTGGGCAGGAAAGCTTAAACACAAATGCAAGGACGCCAGCAGTGCTGGTGGCAAGGCTCTCTGGAGATCTCCAGTCCAGCCCCCCTTCACTGCAGGACTGACACCAGCACTAGAACAGGGCAACAGAGCTTTGTATGGCTTGGACTAGAAAACCTCAAAAGATGGAAATCTCCAGCTCCCAGGTGGTGTTCTCTCCTACAGAAGGAGTTTATCTTCATGTCCAGTGTTCACCTCCCAGGCACACCATGGCTGTTGTCACTTGCCATACTGTCTGACACTGCCAAGGAAAGTTTAGCTGTACCATCTTTAACTTCCCCTGTAGGAACAGTGATATACTGCCATCAGATGCCGCTATCTCATGGTCTCCATACCACCAAACTAAACCAGCCTCCTCAGCCTCCTCACTTAGGTCACAGATCCACGTCCCTACCATAGAAATGTCCCTAGATCGTCCTAGCTGCAAGCTCCCCTCCGCAACCAGACTCCTACTAGGGTGTGAATATCCCCATGCTCTTGCCTCTTACCTTACAGGGTTCAGGTTAAAACTTTCTTCTGCTTCTTCCTTCACATCCCACTGGAGCGCTTCCTGGATGAGGCTCTTCACCAGCTCTGCATGGGAGCTGGGCAGGCCAGGCACAGCCTCCTGCAGCTTCCGCAAGACTGTCAGGTATTTGCTCTCCATCTGACAGTTTCGTGCTTGCAGGCAGGCACACTGATGGGGAAACAAGAGGGAATGAGCTGGCTCATTGATGGTTCTTCATGCGCTGCCACTGTTTTCTGCTGGCCTGGTCTGCGCATAAAGCGAAGACTCTTGAATAGCAAAGCCCCAGAAAAAACATCAAGCAGTTTTCTACAGTCAGTGGAATTGCAGCTATGAATGAATCACTGTGGTTTATGAACAAGCACAAGCTGCAGTGGCTAGCATGCAATGCAAGTTGCTTATTGAGGGGGTGACCTGCTACAGCATCACCTAGTTTAGCTACTGCATTGCATCAGTGGATGGCCACATCCCAGCTAGCTTGGCTCAGGAGACAACCAAAGAGCCACCACTGCAGCTGAATTGTCTGCAGGAATTTTTTCCTGCTCCTCAGACAAGTTCTTTACCCCACACTGAGCCATATCCTGACAAAACACACCACCCTTGGGACCGAGCTACAACCATAGCATTTTCAGGATACACAGTAGCACCACAGACAAGGTGAGCACATGCCCCGCAGCAACCCCAGTCCCACTGCACTGGTACACAACATTTCTCAAGCACAGGAAGCCCACCTGAGTTATAACAGCAGGACAGTCCCTGCTACCATAATACTCTTGGGCATACAAAGCAGAAAAAAGAAATGAGGACTGTTATCCCCACTCCACAAGTGGGGACCTGAGGTCACACAGGTGATGAGACTCACCCAATGTCTCACAGGAAGCTCAATCAAGACTCCTGCTCCGTGCGAAGCAGCAGTTGAAAACACAAACCACAGAGAGAATTAGGCTGCATATACAGGGGACACAAAGGAGCATGGGATACTGTCATACTAGCACTTTAATCAGCATTTTGCCTCACACTGAGCATGTTGGTCTGATTACTTCCTTTCTGAAGGTTATGGCAGTTTCAGGATCAGAGAAGGGCAGTAAGTTAGGAGGTAGGCTGGGTTTCAAAGGACTAGAAAGCAAACAGATGTAGGAATGGCAGTAACATTTCAGAAGCAGCTTTCTGCCCTGTTCCAGAATCCAAGACTGTGGAGACATACCTTAAAACCACAGAAGTAAAACCCAAAGAAAACCCACAGAACAAATGCCAGCACACACCAGCAGCTTTGGGAAGTGGTTCAGGACCAGAAGGCAGGATTAGACAAGTCTGAGAGTAACCAGGTTGTGCACACTTACAATGCTAGAAATAAAATCAAAGCTCAGGAAAACATAAGAGCTCTGATCTAGGTGCAAGACGTGAGTGCACTGCCACCTGGCAATGCCAAGCCTGGTAGAGAAATCAAGACTAGATGGAGCCAGTGCTCAGTCAGTTTGCCACCTCTTTTTTTTTGACATAGCACTCCTTTTATATTTGTATCCAAATGCACAGCTGAAATGCAGAGATCTGGGTTAAGCTTCAGCATCCTTAAGGATTAGTTTTGCAGGTATTTTACTTTTATTAAAGAATGAAATGATCATGTCTAATGTGGGAACAACACAAAGCAGGAAGAAAAGGCCATTAAAAAAATACATTAGGAAGAAAGCTTATTCCTCATATGTTTTGGATCAAAATCCATACTAGTGTCAACTATGGAAAGAAATTAGTAACAGCTCTCACCAAGCGAAAAAAAAGTCATTTTGCTTTACCTTCATCAGAAGGGCTTTTTCATTCTCAGCAACCCTTGTCCAGAGTCGAGTAACCTGGTGGATCTCCGAGTTCAGAAACTGGTTCTGAGTTTTGTAGGCATCAATATCATCCTGTCACGAAGCAAAACAGTCAGACAATGAGAGTTCTTGAGGGGCTCCCAGGTGTGGATTGTATTAAGGATGAGAAAATATCTCAACAATTTTGTGTCCTGGGGAGAAAACAGAACTCCTCAGGACAAATATTGCCTACAAAGAAAATCAAGGCACAACATTAAACAGGAGTATCGTGCTCTCCTGGTTTAGCTGGCATAGTGTTATTTTCCTTATAGTAACTAGTGAGATTTTTGTTTTCTTTTGTTTCTCACCAACAGATGTATACATTTTTCAAGGTGTATTTTTCAGTCTTTCACCTGCACTTGTGGTTATAGTTTCATTTGTTTTTTGGTTTTTTTTTTTTCTTCTCTCTGCACAATAGGAGGGAGGGAGAAGAAAAAGCCCAGGATTTTCTGGGACAGGTGATCCAGAACAGATGATCCAGTTATGACCCAAGCAGATAAATAAAAATGTATTCTATCCCATAAATGTCACACTCACTATAAATTGGGGAGTTTGCAAAGAACAACCCCTTTGATACTTCTCTCTCTTTTCCCTTTGATCCCTTCTTCAATCCTTTCCCTTCAGTCCCTTCTCTTTCCTTTTCCCTTTGCCTTCATGATGGCAACCTGTTTTGGTTCCTGAAGCTTACCTCTTCTCTGTTACATTGTCATTGGCATATGGCCAGTGACTGGTGTTTGTGAGCTGAGTATAAACTTGATTGCTTTATTATCCTTGCTCCTATTCTTGTTACAATTCATTGGTATTGTTATTATTTCAGCTTGGTTTATTTTAATTATTAAAATAGTCTTTATCTCAACTGATGAGTTCTTTTACTTTTACTCTCCCAGTTCTCTCCCCCATTTCACTGGGGGAAAGGGGGGGGGGCGGGCCGCAAGATCGCAGCTACATGGTGTTAGCTGCTTGCCAGGTTAAACCACAACACATGCATAGACAAGACACCTGAAAATGCTAAATGCATTGCAGGTACCTGCGTAGAGAACACAGAGACATCTGTGTGATATAAAGCTAGAGAAGCCTCTAAATAAGATGAAAAATATATGTGTTTTGTTCTATTATTTTAAAGCTGACACAAATCTCAGCCCCATGACTGGCAGCAAAAACACTCTCCCATAACACAGCAAGTGGCACTTTCGGCAATTCTCCACCCCATGCTAACTGGTCATTATAACTGTGCATATTGTGACGTACAGCAGACTGGATTTGAAAGAACCAGGATGTATTAGGAAACTGCTTGCAAGACGGAAACACAGAGGAACAAAGCTGCTGAAGGCAGAAAGTGAGACTGCAGCTGTGGAACAAAAGAAGAGTGAAGAAAGAGGCAGGCACTGACAGCTGACACAAAGTCAAACAACACAGGCTCTGAGCTGAAGCTGAAACCGACACTAAACAAGATGCTTTTGAGTGCCCTACTGCTATCAAGTGATCCCTTTCTAGCCTGCCTCTGGTCTGGAGACAGATGGAGCAACTAGCAGAAGTATATTCTACACTTCCCACAAGGAACACCTTCTCAATGAACCAGAGGGCACAGAAATTGGATCCCCAAATGACCTGTGCCGTCTCACACACCTTCAGGTGCTCAATCTCCTCCTGCTGCTTATACAGTGTATCTGCAGTGATAGTGTTGGCTTCTTGCAGAGGTTCAGAGAGCTCTCGAGCCATTTGTTCCGTCAAGGTCATGATGACTTCCTGTTTGGCATGGTTCCTATCCATCAGAAGCTGCACATGCTCCTTGAGTTCCTGGATGTGGCTGTCTCTCAGAGTCAGTATCTGTTCCAGCTCCTTCTTTTCTTGCTCAAGAACTTCCAGTCGACTGGTGAGATCTGCAATTTGTCTCACTTTGTGGCGCACCAGCTCCAGCCTGTCCTTATCTTCTGCTGCGGTAAGATACATGCTAGATACTCGCTTCTCCTGCTGGGCTGCCTCCAGAGCTTTGTGGAGAAGTTTAACCAGCTCCTGGAAAGGGAATGCAAAGCCATCACATCACAGTGCTGCCCAGGGCAATGGCAGCTCAGACACAGACCCAACCAGTAATGAGTGAACAGTGAAAGGCCCTCAGGATGTGAAATTTACTCCTTTCAGATGCAAAACTGAATACAGAAATTTTGAAATCACAGTGTTCCAGTAGTAGAGAAGCTCTGCTGTCAAAGCTGGGCCTGGAAGGTCTCTGCAGCAGGCCATGGGTGACTTGACTTTAAGTGGATTGCTAACAGACAAGCTGCTGCTCACACTGTCTGAATTCTGACCTTCTACAGTCATCCTTCTTGGGAGGCCCTTCAGAGGCCATAAAAGCTGGAGATCCAGTCAGCAGTGTGGTAAAATTGTAGGGAGAGAAATAATACAGTCTGCATCTATCTGTGCTACCAGAAGGAAACTGCTGTATCCATTTTAAACTTCCCTCTGCCAGAGTCCTCCCTCACTCCACCCCACGTTAAGGCACAAAAGCTTGCCCCAGCAACATGCTGCTGATTCAGGCTCAGCAACTTAAGGAAGCAAATCAAGGATGCAATTGATTCCCCACCACACGACCCAGCTCTCCTGCCTTTTCTGCTGGAAGAGCTACCAACATCATGAGTGGAGAGCCTGGCATTGCCCCATGCTAGAGAAGAACATTCAAGAGAGACAGCCCTTGCAGTGACCTATGTGCTGACTCCTACAGACAAATCACAAAATCAGACAAATGGTGGATCACTGTTCAAAAATAATGATCTACTGTTAACAGCATGGTTCAGCCTGGCAGCTCCTCCCAGTGTCACAGTACAGATTCAAGACTGTACTTTGTACATTCACTGAGAAATAGAGATGCACCAGCCAGACACCTGTGGAGAATACCTGGATTTGTTTTACCTCACTTTTCCAGCCCATCTGCTAACTGCACTTTGTAGAAGTGCTTGAAGGATAGCCCATTCTCCCCTGCACTGGGCACAATCAGGCACATACAAAGGGGTAACACCAGGAGCTTCAACTGATCCCCAGTGAGTGCCTGCAGAGCACTTCTCAGTCTAGCACCAAGGTGTAAGGGAGTCCTAGGGACCAGTCTCAGGGCCCTGCTCTTAGAAGCAGCAGGCTCTTGGCCACACTCACCCTCTGTGACTTGACTTCCTCTGTGAGTGTCAGGATCTGTTGCTGTAGGACACTCACTTTATCCATTGGGTTCCTCTCTCTGGACAGCTCTTCAGGCAAGCCTGGGAAGCCACTCTTCATCCACCTGGCTTTCCTAACCCAGTTCAACCTGGGCTCCATCCTTCCATCCTCCAGGATTTCCTCCTTAACTGAAGGGAAATAGGGTTAATTTACACAGATTTGGGTTGCTACCCTGCACTCCTGAGTTTTGTTATGGGGGGCACACACAACAGCTCAGCACTGAAGACTGACACACCAGATAAGGAAAACTGACCTGCTAAAATTCGCAGGATTGAAGCACAGAGAGTAGGGATCAGCCAAAGGTACTCCCAGAATAAACAAAGCCATGACACTTTATGGTACCTGTTAACCCACCTTGTACTCCACCCATCTATCTTGCACACAACAAATGCAAGTTATGATCGTGGAGAGGTAACTTCCCAAGCATACAGCAGAGCTGCTAAGCTTAGCCTGTGACTGTGCAGCAATTTAGCTCCTACCTCAAAGAAATACCAGTATGGGCTGGCACCATGGATGGTATTTTTGCCTCTGCAGAAGGTTCCAGATGTAGGAGATAGATTCAGACTGAAGACAGGTCAGAAGACTCAGTCTTGTGCCAACAACATGAAGGAACCTGAGACAATGTGATAGTTATCATGCCCCCTGATGACTTGCCACCTCTCCCTACCTTTCCTGCGAAGTCTGACTCACTGGTAGAAGGCATCATACTCAGAGAAGCTCACACAGCTCAGTAACAAGCACCTGCACACCCTGACTCCACTTCTGCCTCTTGCTCCTCATCCAGGTTCTCAGGATGCTCCTGGAATTCACTGAAGCTAAAGATGTTCCCATTGTTCCCCCACAGCTGCTTGGAGCCACAGATATTGTAGACAGTGTTTCTGAAACAAGAAGAGATCAACACAGCCTAGTGAACCGAAGTCATGATGACTGCAGTCAGTGCATCTTCAAACCATTCCATTCCTTACCTCTCCTCATATTCCACCCCTCTTCCCAAAACCTATCTCCTTCATGTGCTGCGAAAATGAACTGTTTATGGCACTGGTGGATCTGCAGGGAGCAAGGTTGCAACTGGTGTAAATTTGGAAAGTGTCACAGAATCAGTACCAGCACAGTGCAGTGTAAATCAGCTGGAGATCTCTCCCCATGTGCTTGAGCCCTGTACATAAATGCATCAGGTTGGATAGAGGGATTAAAGGCAACAGCAGACCAATCATCTCTCTTTCTTCTCTCTCTTCCTCCCTCCCTCCCTTCCTTTAGCTCACTGCAGAAATCTCCAGGTGTCAAGAAAACCTCAGCTATCAACAGCAAAGCCAAAACTACCACAATGATCACATATGAAATGGCTACAGGTCCTGTGTTCTGGACCACATTTAAGAACCTTGCCACAACTAACTCAATAGACTTTGATGCAGAAAAGAGATGCAGTAAGTTTACTTTCACCTGGAATATCCTTCAAAAAACTACTTTGTGGTTCTTCCACCTAGGCAGGAGTCCCATTTCACACAAAATGTGACCAGCAAGGAAGGCACAAAGTGGCAGGCCAGCATGTCAACCACACTGCAGCTTTCCTCATGTACTTACTGTATCTCTGTCCAAGGGTGCTTAAGGGAGATGTTCTGCAAAGCAGTAGATGTTTGCGGTGCAGGCAAAGCCGCTGCCTTTAAACCCACTGCTTCTGTTGGTGTTTTCACCGGAGGCAGAAAGTTTTCACTGTCAGCAACATCTATGTAAAACCAAATCAGGACACAGAAGCAAGTGAGCAAGACAGAATTCCATTTGACTTAGGCTCCTTCATGTAACTTGAGAGCCACAAAATTAAAATTAAAATATACTACAGGTATACACTCCATGTTCAACTGGCCAGGTGAAATAAGGGCAGCAGAGCAGGTGTCCTTGGTTTTAGATCAAATTAGAGAGGTCCATGTACAAATAGAGTCATGTGATCGAGGACAATCAAGTGACTTCAACAATTTGTATATGAGAATGACTAACCGTAAACAATCAAACTTTAAGCATCTAAAGGAATAAGGAAGGGAGCTGTTCTTTTCCCCCATCCCAGTGTCTGAGAGTTTTAATGTGCAGGTAACACTGCACAAACACAGTTTGTTACCAAGTTCTTGCCCACTCTAGTGAAATTTCAAGGTACCCAGAACCTTTTAGAGCAGATACTTACTAAGACGTTATTTGTTTCAAACAAAATGGGCACCCAGTCATTACTAAACAGGGGGACACCCTGCTTGTGCCCTCCTGCAATCCTGGCCTGTGTACTCCCACTGCTAGGAATGCATATCTTCATCCCACCACCACTGAAAAAAAAAACTTGCTTGCTGTAAATTTCACAGGCCTCTCAAAAGGAAGGAGACAAATCAAATGTGCACACTTCACATGCATGTGGGAGATCAAGAGGGAATTCACGACCATAACATACTCGAGCACCTTCAACCACACACTGTGAGATAGGAGACAGCCTGTTCACATTCATCCATAAGGCCAGGAAATCCAAACATTGACCAAACACTGATAGTTGGCAACTGCATTTAAAAACCTGGCCAAAACCTCTGCCCATTTACAGAGGAGGAGCACCATTCATCAGTGGGGAACTGCATGCAAAAGAAAGGCTGACAAATGCAACACCTACTTGTTCTGCCAGCCAGAGGTTCATTCACAAGCTGGGAGCTGCCCATAGGAAATCTGCTCTGAGCATTGCAAAATTCCCAACGTCTCATTTGTAGCTGCTGCAGCCAGTACATCATTGCTTGTTTGCTGATTGCCTAAGATAACACAAAACAGGAAGGGGAGTAATCTCATCAGCATGAGACATATCCTGAAGGGCTGACAACCACTTTACTGACTAAGTCAGCAGAAATAAAGGCCAATTGTGCCAAGCCTATGCTCTGGTCCTAACACTGATTTGGGAGGACACAGTAAATCTTTAGCATGGCCTTAGTCAACAGAACCTCAGTGGACTGCTGACCTCATTTTAAATGTTTTTTGGTTTACTATGCTCCAAGACTAAGCAGAAATGTTATGGCTGTTTTAGCCAGGAATCACCCACAGAGCTTCTTAATCACAATTTTTCAGATATAAAAATCTAGTAAAGGTTCCTTCTGGAGCAACCATTTTAGACAGGGGACCGCATTTCTGTTCAGCAAATTACATGTGGATTGCCAGACTCCTCAATGATTTTAATTCAGCACGCAGTTTGGTTCTTACTCCTGTTCAGTTAAGTAACAGTCATCTCACAGGTAATGCAGTCTGTCTTGTCAAAACAATGCAAGCAATTTAGGCCCAAATGGTAACAGTCCAGGCTGGGAGAACTGAAGCAAAACTCGAGCTAAGAGGTATTGTAGCTGACCTGTGTCTGTCCTGATTAGGAATGTTTCATAACAGCCCACAGAAGAAGATTCTGCCCCTTACCTTCAAAGTAAAAGCTCTGTTTGGTGTTCTGATCTCAAAAACCCCTTCTCCATTTTCCACCTTGCAGTCAAAGTTGGCACTACAGAGGTCAATAGACCCCAAAGGGTTGATGTCCTGTGCAGTTCTGTAGTAGAGTAAATGACATTTGTTTTCATCATAAAAGAACCAGCGAGACTTCCAGGTCTTTATTGGTCCCTTGATGCCCAGTTTATTTAAATAGCCACAGAGTTTTTTCCTGGATGTTTCTCTGCTGGGTTTCAGCTGTACGTTTTCCAGTTTGTCAGAAGAGGAAAGCACATTTTTCTCTTTCACTGAGGCTTCATTGCTGCTGTTACCGTCTAGATTTGACTTCACTAAATTGTCTGGAGCGGAACGGGGACAAGATCCTTTTTTCATCCCTTTCAGCACAAATACTCAGAACTGGATGGAAACAGGAAATTCTTTAGGTAAATAAGTAACAGCAGATCCTGATCATATCATCGTTGTTATACAACCTGCAGCAAATGAAAAAGGAGGAATAAGTTCAGGTCTGGCATACAACAAAAAACATTCCCTACCTTTCAAACTTGTCCAGCCAAGGTTTCCAACTTCTTTTGCTCATTGCTCTCTGCTTTTCTCAGCTCAGATTACCTCTATGTATCTGTTTTCTCCCATCCTAAATTAGCCTGGACTAGCAGCCATGAAGAAGTACCACAATCTCGAGTGAAAAGTAAATACAGTCTGTGGGCATACCAAATCAACAGCAATAACCAGGGCATCTGAAGCCACAGACAACAATGTTAAGTAACAGTTGCAGAAAACACAGCAAGATAACAAGCTCTGGGGATGCACATACTCAGGTCAAGGGATTTCAGGCAAGTGTATCCTGGCATTTCCAGAGTGTTCAGATAGTTGCAAAGTTTGCATGGTATGTGTTACATCTCCATCCAGTAGGCCTCATATGATGCATTATGCACTAGAGAAAGCAATTCTGTGATTCTTGCAAGAGAGAATTGGTTACTCAGCGGCCAAAGCAGTCTGCTGGGTTCCCGAGAGGAATGCAACATGCAAGAGAAGAACAGAAAAATAAGGCTGGAAGAGTTCTGTGAAAATCTCTAGTACAGCTTCCATCTCAGAGAAGGAGCTGGCTTCAATGTAGCCTGCAAATCAGGTCCACATTCAGATGAATTTTGATCATATGCAAGGATGGAAATTCTGCCACATTTTTGAGCATTTCTTCAAGTGCTTAACCATATGGCAGGTGTGATTTTTTGCTCAGAGCTGCAGACACCCATGACCCTAGTATAAAGAAAGCTAACAACACTCCAGAAAAATACCTCTAAATAATTTGTTATATTTTTTCTTAAGGTAAAACATAGTTTACAGATCAATAAAGACTACCAGAGACTTCAGTTCAGACACTTAACTAATCTGAATCAAATATTTAAGCAAATAAATTGTTGCAGTGTTAAGTTAGAATCCAACTGCAGACACAGAACTACTCAAAAAAGCTAGCTATGTGGTAAACAGGTAAATAAAGATAAATACAGTAGATAACACAGAGATGTTGCCCAAGCTTACACTCTTAGGAACAACTTATCCTCATGACTTACCCATCCTAGTGCTAAGCCCCATCACATTTATTGTTGTCTCCTCCTGTTCCCACATTAGCTTTTTAGACAACTACAGATAATGTTCACTCTTTCTAGAAAGCTGCTGAACAACTTTTAGTTCACTCCCTTGTTACCATAGATCCTAGAATCACAGAATCATTTTGCTAGAAAAGATGTTTAAGATCATCAAGTCCAACCATAACCTAACTCTACCAAATCTTCAGCAAAATCATGTCCCTTAGTACCACGTCAATGCGTCTCTTGAACACCTCCAGGGATGAATCAACCACCTCCCTGGGAAGCCTATTCCAGTATTCAATTGCCCCCTCAGTGAAAGAGTTTCTTCTGATGTCCAACCGAGACCTCCCCTGGCACAACTTTAGGCTATTTCCTCTTGTCCTATCACCTGTCATGAGGGAGAAGAGACTCACACCCACCTCACTACACCCTCCTTTCAGATACTGTAGAGGGGGATAAGGTCTTCCCTCAGCCTCTTTTTTCCCCAGCTCCCTCAGCCACTCCTCATAATTCTTGTTCTCCGGACTCTTCACCAGCTTCATTGCTCTCCTCTGGACACACTCCAGTGTCTCAATGTCTTTCTTGTAGTGAGGGTCCCAAAACTGATCACAGTACTCAAGGTGCAGCCTCACCCATGGCTAGTACAGAGGAAGGATCACTTCCCTGCTCCTGGTGTCCACGCTATTCCTAATACAGGCCAGGATGCTGTTGGCCTTCTGGGCCACCTGGGCACACTGCTGGCTCATGTTCAGTTGCTGTCAATCAACACTTCCAGGTCTTTCTCCTCCAGGCAGCTTTCCAGCCACTCCTCCCCAAACCTGTAACATTGCAGGGCATTGTCGTGAACGAAGTGCAGGACCTTGCACTTGGCCTTGTTGAACCTCATGTAATAGGCCTCAGTCCATCTCTCCAGCCTGTCCACGTCCCTCTGCAGAGCCTTCCTACCCTCAGGGAGACCAACATGCCCACCCAACTTAGTGTCATCTGCAAACTTACTGAGGCTACCATCCACATCATTGATAAAGATATTAAACAGAAGTGGCCCCAGCACTGAGCCCTGGGGAACACCACTTGTGACTGGTCGCCAACTGGATTTAGCTCCATTCACAACTGTTTGGTCCCAGCCATCCGGCCAGTTTATTACCCAGCAAAGCATCCACCCATCCAAGCCATGAGCAGCCAGTTTCTCCAAGAGAATGCTGTGGAAAACAGTGTCAAAAGCTTTAGTAAAGTTCAAGTAAATAACATACACAGCTTTTCCCTCATCCCACATCCACAATGTGGGTCACACTGTCATAAAAGGAGATCAGGTTTATCAAGCAGGATCTGCCCTTTCTGAACCCATGCTGACTAGGCCTGATCCTCTGGTTGTCCCGCACATGCTGCATGATGGCACTCAAAATTATCTGCTCCGTGACCTCCCTGGCACCAAGGTCAGACTGACAGGTCTGTAGTACCCCAGGTCCTCCTTCTGCCCTTCTTGAAGATGAGCATTACATTTGCCAGTTCCCAGTCAATTGGTATCTCCCTGGTCAGCCATGACTGCTAGTAAATGATGGAAATTGGCTTAGTGAGCATTTGCACCAACTCTCTCAGTACTCTTGGGTGGATGTCATCTGCCCCCATAGACTTGTGGATGTCTGAACAGTGGAGCAGTTCACTAACCATCTCCTCTTGGATTGTGGGGGCTTCATTCTGCTCCCCATGACTGTCTTCCAGCCCAAGGGACAGGGTACCCAGCGAACAACTGGTCCTACTTCTGAAGGCTGAGGCAAAGAAAGCATTAAATAACTCAGCCTTTGCATCATCCTTGGACATTGTGTTCCCCGTGCATCCAATAAAGGGTGGAAATTCTCTCTAGACCTTCTTTTATTGATAATAAATTTACAGAAAGATTTCTTGTTGTGTTTAATAGCAGAGGCCAGATTAATTTTTAATTGGGCTTTGGCTCTTCTAATTTTCTTCCTGCAGAGCCTTACTACAACTTTGCAGTCCTCCTGAGCTGCTTGCCCCCCCTTCCAAAGACCATAAACTCTCTTTCTTTTAATCTAAGCAGCAACCTAATTTCTTTATTCAGCCAGGCCGGCCTTCGACCCTGCTGACTCGTCCTTCAGCACAAGGGGACAGCCTGTTCTTGTGCCTGTAAGAACACCTTCTTGCGGAATAAAGTCCAGCCTTCCTGGACTCTATGTCCTTCATGACTGCCTCCCAAGGGAGGTCAACCAATCTCTAGAACAGGCCAAAGTCCGCCCACCAGAAGTCCAAGGTGGCAGTTCTGCTGACCCCCCTCCTCATTTCTTCAACAATTGAGAACTTTATCATTTTGTGATCGCTGTCGCCAATGCGACCTCCAACCATCACATCACCCACAAGACCTTTTCTGTTGACAAACAGAAGGTCAAGCAGGGCCTGCCTTACCTCGCTGGCTCCCTCACCAGGGAGCGAGTGTGTTACCTTCCACACACTCCAGGAACCTCCAGGATTGTTCCCTCTCCGCTGTGCTGTATGTCCAGGAAGTTGAATTCCCCTATGAGAACAAGGGCAAGTGATTGTGAGACTTCTTCCAGCTGCTTATAGACTATTTCATCTACTTCCTTATCTTTGTTGGGTGATCTCTAACAACACTCCCACCACAGTATTACCCTTGTTGGCTTTCCCCCTGATTCCTGATCTAGTAACATTGCCCCTGCTTACCACAGGAGGGTTGCACCAGATGATCTTTAAAGGTCCCTTCCAATCCAATCCATTCTACGATTCTATTATTCTAAGCCAGAGACACTCAACCCTATCATCAATATAATTAAGTTTAGAACATTCACAACAGTCCCATCCTGCTGCTGAATGCATTTACAAACATCAAGAACAAGCACCTTCATGAAGGTGCTGCCTCAGTTAAGCTTCTGAAACACCCAAAAGCCTCATTTCCAAGCTAATTTTGAGTGGTACAACAGAAACGTCATCAGGAGGATGAACGAGTCTCATTTCTTCCTAACAGACCCTGGAGCTTTTACTGCAGTACCAGCATAAGGACCTCCTGTCCCTGAAGACTCCATCACACTTCTACCTCTTGCCAGCATGATGGTCCATGGGTCCACACCATTAACAGGATCAAGTAAGCATTCTGGGTTTAAGCACCAAGTTATAAGGAGTCATGTCAGATCTGCATTGCAAAGCACTCTAGAGGAGAAAAATCTCACCTCCTTAAAAGAAGTGGAGCAATGACCGCGGAAGTCACCATCTGCTGGCGTAGAGCTACTGCTTGCAAGCACGACCAGGCAGGTAACCAGAGCCTCCAAAACAGGGCTTTTGCCTTAAGCTTCCTTCCGTCCAGCCGCTGCCTGGGAACGGCCTGAAATAAACATTTAACTGAAAGCAACTCTGGCACTGCCTCAACAATAGAAAGAGACGATCGGGGTGAACCCTGCGCAGACCTCTCTGGAGCT
>NW_010164576.1:0-16950 GCF_000695765.1 Mesitornis unicolor | reverse complement strand
ATTCTGTGATTCTATGATTCTGTGATTCTATTAAAGCAAAGTTAATACAGGCAGGTGGTTGACAGTATATAGATAACAGGCATAACTTCTTAAGAAACACATTTTAATTATTTTTGGAATTTTTAATTCAATTTCAGCTTCAAAACTTCTTGAATCATACTCACTATAGTTCTTAAATAATCAGATTTCAAAGGTAGAAATATACATCAATGTCAAAACCACAAGTAAATATCCCTAAGGAAGAAAAAACTAAAACTAAAACTTCGTATTCAAAAAGCTTTTCACGAATATACTTCCGATTTGTGTTTGCTTTTCAGTCTTGGAGCTGCCTTCTCTAACCATTTTCTAGTCATGCTAGAGGAGAGAATTGTTTTTCTGAATGTTATTTTTTCAGTTATAAAATGAAAACAAAAGATTAGTGCCACAAAGATAAAAGTATTTACATAATACCGTTTTATACTTGAATTTTTACAGTCACATATTCTCTTTTTTCATTTTTTATTGTGATCTGCACTACTACAACTACAGCTTTTGCAAAAGACATCTTTACTCACAGGAAAATGGAAAAAACAAATACTGACTATCTAGTGTTTATTAGGCAAGCAAAATGTTACATGAATGCTGTGACATATAAAAAATAACCAAAACATAATAATAAATATTCTTATACACATAACCAATTTAAGTTGTAGGATTTGCAATAATTGCTTTTTACATACGCAAAGTTATTCACACCATTTAACGTTAGATATTTAACTTCACAGAAGTATATCAGAAGACTGAAATGAAACCTGGAAAGGAAAATTCATAGCATGTATGCAAGGAGCTGACTTGTCCCATCAATGAGAACCCAATGCTTTAACCTGCTGCTTAAATACAGTGAGTGTATAACCCCTAGCAATATGAGGCAGTTTCTGTTTTGTGACTTGCCTTCACTGAAAAGGCCCGCAGTAATAACCTTTTCTGGAACTGCCACAAAAGAAACTAGATCTTATGACTGTGCTAGAGTAATTTCTGTGCTGGAGTACATGAGAACATATAGCATAGCGGATAGATTTGTTCAGCTATCTGAACAGACAAAAAAAAAAAATAGAAGAAAAAAATATTCAGCTACCTGTCTAGCTTGGAAAGCTTCAGAAGGAATTGCATTTTACTGTGGTGGGAGAAGGAATGTATTGAAAGCACAGGTGAGAGTGTTAACAGTGAATATATTCAAAAGGAGGAATTGTGATGGGGTAGAAATAGGACAGCAATGTCTGGAGCTGCAGGGAAGAACACGTTTCTAAGCTTCTAGGGTGTAATATAAGCTCTTTTTTGCATGTTACTAATGAGGAAGATTATTATATCATTGGAGGTTTCAGGGAGGCTTGTGTTCAGTTATACATAGTTGATTTTTCCTTCCACTTTTCTGAAGTCCTTCACTGAGTTGCCTATGTTGCGCAAGGTAACAGATCTTATAAAGCAGTAACTGGAGCTTCTGAATTTACAGCTGGATTGTATTAGAGGAATAACTGTTTCCTCCATCAGTTTCTCACCGCAGCTGACACAATTTCCAAGGCATCTAGACATGACTGATTGGGCCAAACTGGGAAAACAAAAGAATTATAATTCTTTGGCCCTCAGTAGCCTAACCATGACATGTGCAAAATAAATACACAATGGTGTACACACAGCTCAAATTGATAGATCTCTTTATCATATCTGAGAAACTCTAGACTGTATAATCACACGAAAGATACTATCCCTATGGTCTTGTAAAACTATTTTAGCATGTTGGTCATCTCCTGGGTAAATTTTTCTGAAACTACTGAGTGTTTGAGCTGCTGAAGTAAGATGAAGTATAAAAGAGCAGTCAGATTTTTGTGAAGTATTTACAAGAAACAAGAGTTGTTGCCAAAGATGCAGGCCACATGCCAGGCAGAATTGGGATCGCATGCATTCTGAAGGAAAATCAAAGGGCTGAATGCTTGCCGTGTGGGGCTTGTGTATGTGTGAGAGAGAACCAGATGAAATAACACAAAAGCATTGAGAGAAAGTAAGCAAGGAAACTCTAGATATATCCATTGAAACAGACATTATTCTGTAATTGAATAGTCTGGAATGGTAGACCACATCCTGTATCCTTAATTCCGATTTATCACTTTTGTCTAGTCTTGTCAGAAGCTTCTGTTAGCATTGTACAATAATATTGACAGAGGGTTGAAGAAGATTGCTTTTCAATAGAGAGTGGTTAAGAAGAAGTTCAGGTGCTTAAGCATGGTGCCTATGCGAAATGAAGTTCTTTATTTGAGGCCGGCAGATGAGCTGCTTGGGAACAGCAGTTGGGGATGAGGAAAGATATATTAGGACATCTCAGATGGCATTGTTCAGCAAAATTATGCAATGGAAATATTCCTTGTATGTTTGAAACCTTTGGCTTTATTGATTTAACTACATAAAACTAGAGACCAATTTGAAATAATCTTTCTGGAAATGTGAGCTTGTTGGGTACCGCTGTGCTACAAAAAGCCTTGATACAGTTTTTCAGCAAACAGAAAGAAAATGAACAAGACGACCTCTTCTACAATATCTTCTGATTTGACAAAACCTTCTGAAAGAGATAAGGCAGGGAGAAATTCCTAAGGGAGTCATTCTTACAGTTTCTGACATATATCCTATTCAGACTCAGGGTAGGATGGTGATACAGAGGAGATACTCAGTAAAGTATGTAACATAGTGGAGTATACCACAGTACACTCAGGTTGTAGTCAGTACAACCAGGAATGGTTGTTTTACTGTGCTCATGTTTATGATTAGTGCACCCTGTTTCTCCCTGTTGGGCCCTTGTACCTTTAATGGAAATTATTTTGCAGCATCATGTTCACATATTTACAAACATCATTACTTAATATTAGCTGTATTGATTATACACAGCCACCTGCATTCAGATCTTTAGTTTCCACTGATCTTTTCTACCATTTATCCATTAGCAAGTGCAAGTAGGACTCCTCCCTTGTCTTCAGCAGCCCGAACTTTACTAGAGTCCCAGGGCTTTGTGAGGAAATGGTCTGGGGGTTTTATAAACCAAATAACCTCAAGCTGTTCAATAAAATGCTGTCATTAAGACCTCAAATATGCAGCATTGTGGCTATCCTATTTCTAATACAATATGAAATTATAGATGTTTCTACATAATATTGATTTATGAGACCTAGCAATAAAATAACATATGCAAATAGTTTCTAGAATGCACTTGGAGCACCTCAGAAAGATTCTCACAGTAAGCGGCACCTTTGCATAGTGGGATAAAGTCCAGAGACAAGTGTGCTACATTAGTATCAGTGTCAAGCTGACATTTCAGGGTCAGTGAATAAATATCCTAAAGCCCAAGTGTTTATTTTTGTGAAATTTCACATATAATGACCTTGACTTTACAGTGTTTTTTAGGTATTCACATGACCTCTATCCAAATCACAGTTTGCTGTGATTTACTTCAGGAATATTACTCTTGCACTATTAAATTGAATTAATCAAAGCTTGATACAGTGCTTTTTCTTTCCCATTTGTTCTTTTATTCTTTCTCATGTGCTGATGAAATAGAGTTATGACTTTGAATTATTAAAGCACAGGTACGCACACATACATACACACATATATATTCATACATATATAGGATTTATTTCCCTGATCTCTAATTTGTAACCATATGATATATAAAAATGTATCAAAATAAGGAAGATCCAGTTCACTATCAAACCAGTTGGTAATTTTTCATGTGTGCCTAGCGAGGTTACTTTCCTACTTACTCTTCAAGGTGAAAGCACCTATGCAGCGATTGTTACAGAATTTACCCTAGCAGAGTTGCCATGAAACAGATGTTTGGCCATAGAACATACAGGGACTTAGTCACCAAAACCTACAGATCTTCAACTTATTATCTTGTTTGCCTTTATGCTTTCAAGAAGAGTCTTCCACTACCTTTCTGAAAGAAGAAACCTGCTCTTCAGTGACTACAAAAAATAAAAATCCCTTCATTTTAATATTGTAACATAAAACAAGTACTACAGCTGGGTAATCCCCAGCTGTATGAAATTTAACAAGAGCAAGTGCTGGATTCCCACCTGGGTTGGGGTAGTCCCATTTATATGGGCAAACTGGAGGGCAAGAGGCTGGAAAGCAGCCCCATAGAAAGAGATCTGGGGGTTTGGGTTGATGGCAGGTTGAATATGCATCAACAGGGTGCCCTGGCAGCCAAGAGGGCCAACCATGTCCTGGGATGCATCAAGCTCAGCATAGTCAGCTTGTTGAGGGATGTGGTTGCTCCACTCTGCACTGCACTGGTGCAGCCCCACCTCAAGTACTGTGTGCAGTTTTGGGCACCTCAATATAGGAATGACATCAATACTAGAGTGTTTCCAGCGGAGGGCAAACAAGATGGTGAAAGACCTTGAGGGCAAGGCTTATAAGGAGCAGCTGAGGTCCCTTGGTTTATTCAGTTTGGCGGAGAGAAGGCTGAAGGGTGACCTCATTGGACTCTACAACTTCCTCAAGGAGAGCAGCAGAGCGGGAGGTGCTGATCTCCTGTCTCTGGTGACCAGTGATAGGACACAAGGAAATGGAATGAAACTGTGTCAGGGAAAGTTCAGATTGGACGTCAGAAAAAGGTTCTTCAAGGGTGGTTGGTCACTGGAACAGGCTCCTCAGTGAAGTGGTCATGACAAGAAGACTGTCTGATTTCAAGGAGCATCTGGGTGATGCTCCTAGTCACAGGGTTTAGTTTTATGTAGTCCTGTGAGGAGCAGGGAGTTGGACTCAATGAACCTTATGAATCCCTTCCAACTTGAGATATTCTATGGTTCTATCCTATGACTCTAAGTTATTGGAATAGAAGCTTTCAGTATGAAATGAAAGAAATAAAATCTCCTTGCAGCTGTTACTAAAAACAGATGTATGCAAACAAATGCAAAAGCAGCAGCTCTGTACCCCACCTATTATTTAACAACATTCTTAAAAGATGTCTTTTCCTTATGATTGGGGTGGGGGCTGGGTGAGTTGACAGATGATGATTATTAATTATGCATGGGCATCTGTCTGTTACATATTTTATCTCTGTATTGTGATTGAGAAAGTGGGCTTCCAACGTGAGTGGAGTTCTTTGTATTTTTTATAAAGCTGTTGTTAATACTAGTATTGACTACTATCTTAGAAAACATACTAGTACTCATGAAATATGACAGAGCAATCTTGTTATAAGATTAATGTCTTTGTTTCTTCATTGAACACAGTGCATGGTATAATAAATATAGCAATTTAAGATATTCCATGCTGCCTGTCCATGAGAGACATACAGTAAGGCCTGGTTATGAAGAACATATCTGTTAAAGATAAAATATCATTAAATCATTGACACCAATCTGTACCTATATCCTCTGAGTTTTTTGCATTACATTAATGCTGCACTATGTAGAGTTTCCCCACATCTACCTGTGCATGGAACAGGAAGAAGGCTGGTTGGACTGTGCATCCCTCTGGTATCTTCTAACTCCTCTGAAAGATTTCAGTAAAAGGGACAAGGGAGAGCAGCCCTAATGCAGCTGTAAGATATCCTGGAACTATTTGGCCAAATGACTCAATGGATTGATTCAGTAAGACATATACATAAGGGAGAACGCAGCCTCTGTGGTACACAATGACCTTGGCTCTGGTACTGACAGCAGTATAGCTGTATTACTGCAGTGTCAGCCAGGGATAGAAAAATGTTTCTCAGTAGTTTTCCATTGGTTTGGTGATTTCTGTACTATGTTCCATTTTGCGACATAAACCATGTCACATGAAGACAGTTTTGTGCTACATCATAAATCACCTTACAGATTTAACCTCTAGGCTGAAACTTTAGTCCTTTAAAATCTGGGGGTATTTTCCCAGGATTTCAGCTGATCTACAGTTTCATTTTGATATCTGTTTAAGACCTCACCTTCATGTTTTATGGCAAGTTTTGCTTTTCTTTTCCTGGATTCATGATGCATGGAAATTTTGAGTTGGAATTTAATAGATTTTAAGGATTCTGTTATTCCATACTCTGATGTGTCATAGTGGTAAAGTTTAAAATGAATATTTTGAAAAATCAGATCTTTTGATTGCATCTTGCATTTTAACTTATTACATGGTAGACATCTGGGTTCTGTGAGACTGATATAAAAGAATTTTCAAGAAGAGAAAGTTACACATATTAAGTATTATTACCCTCTTTTATTTATAATCTATTTATGTATGCATACACTTAATAACATGTCTAAGAATCTAGATTCTAAAGTAATGTATGTGTTCTACTTAGTTGTCACTGATGGGTTTCATACTTCTCAGCATTTTAGCCCAATCTAGGATAAACCTTTTGCAACTGGCATTTCTGTTTTATGTCAAACATGAGAAAAAACAGCAAGTCCTGCATAGATTCATCTATCTGGTTTTGTTGCTGTTGATACTTTTAAACATCAGTAAGAGCATTAGCTCCCTGTATATTTGCCACAGATATCTAGTTCTACATGTTATAACTCTATCTGCTCTTTCTGTGATAGGTACTGGTGAATTGAACTGGAATATTTGGCTCTCAACTACATTCTAAGCATTGGTAAACAGTTACTTCACAAAACCTCTCTTATTTATCTATCTTTTCAGATGGGAAAACACTTTTCTCAGAATTGATGACTACTTATTTTTCAGCTAAAGTAAATAAAGGTCTGTATCTCTTTTCATTTGTGCAAGAAGCTGACACATTCTGTCACAACATAGCATGAGTAAATGGGAAAGTGACAGCTTTCTGGAAAAAATTTAAAGAGATAAATATCTATTTTTGTTTAAACAGCTACTAAAAAAAAAAATGTATAGAAGCTTTCCAAGCTGAAAAGCTGTGGAATGTATAAGTGTTGCAAACTGGCAAAGAAATGCACAAGTAAGATCCTGATGCTTATTATTATCTCTATTATTTTCACTGTATTTGTCCAATACCCAGTATGAAAAGTTTAAGTAACGTAGAAGGTTTATTAGCACAGGTATATGAAATAATATAGTAAACACTGCATTTTATTATTTTACTGTATTGGGTTTATGTGGCGAAGTTTTGGCAGTGGGAGAAGGGGTGAAGATGGTTGGCTTCTGTGAGAGCAGATCAGGAGCTGCCCCCATGTTGGACAGTCAGCTTCAGCCAGCTCCAAAATGGACCCGATATAGCCCAAAATTGAGCCCATCAGCAGTGCTGGTCATGCTGCTGTGATAACATTTATGAAAGGGTAAAAAATGCTGTGTGGCAGCTGTGACAGAGAAGTGAGAAAATGTGAGAGAAACAGCCCTGCAGACACCAAGATCAGTGAAAAAAGAGGATTTTGAGGTGCTTCAGATGCCAAACGAGAGATTCCCCTGCAGCTTGTGAAGAACACCATGATGGAGCAGATTGTCCTCTTGCATCCCACGGAGGTCCATGGTGGAGTAGATTTCCACCCTGCAGACTGTGGAGGACTCCACGCCAGAGCAGGTGGTTATGCTCTGAAGGAAGACCTACTCGAGCAGGCTCCTGGCAAGAGTCCATGGAGAGAAGCAGGTTTTCTGGCATGAACTATGGCCTGAGGGGGACCCACACTGGAGTAGTCCATTCCTGAAGGACTGCACCCTGTGGAAAGGACTCATGCTGGAGCAGTTTGTGAAGAACTCTCTCCCATGTGAGGGACCGCATGCTGGAGCAGGGGAACAGTGTGAGGAGGGAGGAGAGGTAGAAACAAAGTGTTATGGAGTAACCACAAGATCCATTCCCCATCCCTCGGTGTTACTCGTGAGGAGCAGGCAGAAAAGTCAGGAGAGGAGCTGTGAAGAAGGGAGGGTGAAGACAAGGTGAGTTTAGTTTTATTTTTATTTATCACTATCCTACTCTGTTATTAATTGACAATAAATTAAATTTATCTTCCTCAAACCAAGTCTGGTTTGTCTGTGACAGTAATTGATGAGTGATCTCCCAATCTTTATCTCAACCCATGTGCTTTTTAATCTTATTTTCTCCCCCTGTCCTGAAGAAAAGGAGGGGAGTGATAGAGTGGCTTGGTGGGCACCTGGTGGCTTGTCAAGGTTAACCCGCTACACACACTTACAGGTAGAGTGCTTAAAGATTCTTACTCCAATGTATTCAAAACAGTTAACATAGTTATTAGATTCTCTTTGCTCAAAATTAACAAGATAACGAGATATCAGAAGTTCTTTTACTATATTTCTAAACTTAGAATTCAGAAATAGTAAGGAGGGACAAAAAGAAGAGATAAATAAAAAATGTCATAAGGAAGAGAACTACATGTACAGGCAAAGGAATGGGAATGTAGGACTAGGTAAAGGATAAGTTTGGATAAGACACACAGCAGACAAGAAGAGGTCAGAGAAAGGATGAAAAAGCAAAGACATTTGTCAAGGAAAGGAAAACAGAAATTGAAAGGTTCACATATAAGAGAGAACTGAAGAAAGAGTAAAATACTAGGAGTGGAAAAAAGACTGTAAAATCACAAGAAAGAGAAGGTAAAAGATCTGGATAAGGGAAGAAGAATCATTGGATAATCTAGTCAAAGATCACAGAGGTAAGCAGTGTGAGAAAACAATGAAGTTGTTTTAAACTAAGTTGCTTTGTTTTATGCTGCTGAGTTTTTAAGGTTTTTTAGGTTTCTTCTTTAGCCTTACAAAACTAAAAGGAGAACATTTACAAGGATTGATATCCAGGACTTGTGTGCATTTTCCTTCATTGTGAACACTATATAACTCTGGAGATGACACACAGTGTTGTTTAGCTATTAGCCAACACCTCTGAGCATGAAATTTGTTTTATTAGCTGTTTTGCAAATGGGGAAACTGAGGTAGGGACTAATTTTCCTGGGGCTTCAGTGCAGTCACAACGATAAAACCAGGATAACTGTGTTCTAAACCTAGCTGAAATTTCAGACTCAGGCTGTTCTCATGTTGCATGTGATGTTGAAATATATTGCATTTACACTTGTTAAGATCAGTGTAGAGCTCTCAAAAGAAAGACAGTTGAGTTTGGGTTTAAATAGAGTATATCTTCAATTTCCATCAGTGTTTCTCACTTAACACTAGAGGACAACTCTTTTGCAAGCATCTGCAGTGTCAGTAATTCCATTAACAAAGAAGCCACTGTATTATCAACATACTGTAGCTTCATTTTAATGTGTCATTTGCACTTCAAAGTCACATAACTTTTATTATGGTAAATCAATTAAAACTATTTCTCATGATAATTTATCTTCTACAGAGTTTATCATCTCAGAGAATGCAATATTTTCCAATTTAACTTCCAAGACAAAAGTGATGTAATTTGAATGCCTTTTACTGAGCTTATTAAGCATAAAGATCACAGAAATTTCAAACCCTGAAAGATAACTGTTTCATCTATGTGATAAAATGGAAGTCACATTTTAGTAGCTTACTGGAGGTAGTAGGAGACAGTATGCTAATTAGTAATACAACCTCATTTGCTCATTTGGTATGTGTCTTCTTTTAAATGATTGTCTAGAATAGATATCCAGCTTGATACAAATATGAAAAGGAAATCAAGTGAAGCTACTGTATATTCAATAAAGCTCTGTGTAGCATTCATATGATTATGCTTTTCTTATGTGCTTATGATCCAGAAATCACCTTGAAATAAAGTAAACATTTTCGAAGATCTTGCTGTGAAAAACAGAGGTTCATCTTGAAAAATTCCCCTTCAGAGATGGGTCAGATCCTTAACTAACATAAATTGTCACAACTCCAGGGAAGCCAGGAGAAAAACGTCAGCATACAGAAGCTGAAAACCTGATGATGTACAAGTGTTAAAAAAACCCACAACTAAACAAAAATACCCAACCTGTATACAACAACCACCCCTTGAAATCTAGAAGCATTAATATTAGATAAAAAGTTCATCTGCATCTTTAGTGCATGCATTTGAGTGTCACTGATCATTTCTTTAGTGGCAGAAGGCTTGATTTTCAAATGCTTTCTTACAAATGTGCTTAGGGGAACCTGTCCCCTGAGTTGCACTGTGGTTTGTGTTCTTGGCTATTCAGAAGGTTTTGAAAATGTTGCTAGTCTCTAATTCCTGTCTCTTCTTCATGTAGAAGTGCTGGGTTCACATATTGCATTAAAATGTGGGTGAAACTAACAAACAGGAAAATAATAACAACCTTTGACTCTCTTAAATAAATTAGGCCACAAAGTGTATGCAGAGTGGTAGCAAAAATAGTCCCAACATCCACTCAGGCCTCTGGCCCCTCTCTTTGTACCTGCACTAGCAGTAAATAATTGCAGCATCAAAGCCCTAGACCTTTGCTCAGCAGGGGAAGGGAGAGCTGTTACTGGGTAGTGTGTGTCATTTGATGGCCTGTGGCTAATGCCTCATGGCTCACCACAGTTACAGGTGCACAGGGGCTCTCAGCTAAAACAAGTGGTTTTTTGCTGAAGTAGGACAGCTGGGTGCACTGGGCTGTCCTTTGAGCTAAAGCAGAATACATATTAACTATTTAGAGGTCTGCCATGCACTTAAAGTCCTTGACTTGGCATTTTCTTAGTCTCTTGTTTTTGAAACTGGAGTAGAAGGAGGTGCTTCTGTTGTATTTGGAGTTTATGCTCATATTTTACATGGTAAGGATACTTCTCTGGAATTACCATTTTGCACATTGGGTGCTGAAAGTATACTGTCTCACTTGCTCTATAGTACTGACACTTGGAATAAATTGAATTTTGTGTCTTTCCATGCAGCCTTGCTCATAATAGTACAGTAGTATCTTATCAGTTCACTCTTTTGGCTGTAAGACCTTTAGTGTATTGCTGGATTTTATTAGCAAGTGATGTAAAAATCATTGAAAAAAGGGTTTGTGACGATGCATTGAGATATAACTACATAAAAGGGATTATGTATATAAAAAAAGGAAATTTAGACTGAAAAGCTGCTTTAATGGTATGATTTATTGGACTACATTATAGTCTCCCAAGGGAGGTAGTAGAAGCCCCATTAAAAACTCACATCTCCTGAGGACCAGAACATATGGGAACTAAACATAGGAAAACTGAACAGATTTTATCTAAGCTAGAACTAGCCAGTTTCTCCTGCCATTACAATATTCCCAAAGGAGCAACAGAACAGATATACAGCATTTTCCTACCAGTTGTATTTGTATGGCATACACAGTATGAAGTATGTTCCAAAATAATGTCCCTTGATGATGATTATTTGTTACTAAGCAAAGTAACCAGTTTAACAATAGGAAGATTGTCCTTAAATTAATCATTTCATATTATGGCCATTCAAGGAAGTAAGGACTGAGACATTGTTTTGTATAATTAGCCTGGAAAAGCTCTCACTTAAGAATCGTGTATTTAGGACCTGCGGTTGCACAAGTAAAAGGGGGTTCTGCTATTGACTTCAATGGGAACAGTGAAAGAGCCGGTTTCTCAGGAGATGCCGAGGTCTTTATGAAATTGGTTGTGTTTGATTTTACTCAAAATATGAAAGAAAATACTTATTATCTCATTGACAAAACCCATTTGGTCTAGGCCTATGCGCTGCTGAAGTCATTAAAATTCTACTAATATTTTGAGAATAGAATTGCATTTTTAAACCATTGATAACTCCAAATATTCCTTGCTTTGCATTTTGTTTATTCCTCTGCAATTTTGAAAATGAATATAAAATCCTACCGTATCACTGCTTTAGGGTTTGCAATGCAATTGCACTTCCTTTGCTTTGATAAAAGGGTAGTCTCATCAACATTCTATATTTCAGCTATTGGAGAAGACCCGCTTATGCAAGGTTACTTATGTGAGTTCTTTTTTCATACAGTAGAATTATGCATCAGGACATTTGGACTATAATGCAAAAAGCTGCCTATCTATTATATTACCACCTGAATGTGTTATTAAAATGTTACTGGAGTGGTGCACTTTGATGGTTTCATGCAGTCAGAATCCAACAAACAGCATTTTAGAATACCATCTTTGCATTGCTATTTTTAAGGGTATTGATTTTTTTCTAATAGCCTTTCTGAGCTGTTTCTTAGGTTCAGTGGGGTTTCTTTATTTCCTAATTACAGAAAGCTTACAGAAGATAATACTGTTTTGAAGGACTTTTTTTTCAGCTTCCTTTTGATATGCTGACGTTTATGTAAATAAAGACCTGTTTACTCAGTTTCAATATATAGAAGTTTTAAATCAGAGAAAGCTCATAATAAATATGAAACTAGAACATTCCTTTTTGTAAACACATCTGCAAGCCTGACTGCATCTCACTAAGCATTTTATAGGTTCATTACACTACTTGGCTCACATTGAAGTCACCTCAAAATTTATTTTTATTTTTTCTAACTATCATATGAATAAACTTCAGCTTCTGTTTAGACTGGAAAATATCCAGTATCTGCTTATAATCTACAGTTTCAGGAAAATATAATGGATATTACTGGTAGTAAGGCCTTTTTCTATACCTGTGTGTCACATACTAAACTTCAGGAGGAGTCATCAGAGGTGTCACTTACTAGAACTGCATGGTCTATTTTATGTAGAGACCTGAAGCTAAAATGAATTGCCTTTCAGTTGTGTAAATGGGAAATGTTTGCAGCAGAGTTAACTGACATGCATAGGTACATAACCAATGGTAATGAGGGATAGATTATAAATAGCCTGTTGTTACAGTTTGACCAATACCCCTGATAACAATTATAGCAATTGTTTTCTTCTTTTGTTCTTCTCCTTTAGAGCTCAGTTGCTTCTGGAGACCTTCATCAATACTTGCCTAAGAACTGGTTTAAGAAGCATTTTAGAAGAATCTCAGCTTTGGGTTCCCTTACCTGCAGTGATACAGTGTTCTGACAGGCTACACTGGACCAGCTTCCCATCTGGTGCTCTCACCATTAAGACTCTTACCACTCTAGCCTATGCCTACAGTGTACTTAAAGAGTGTAAGATCAGATCTTTGTTAAGAAGTTATCAGGAGCTATTTCAGTGTTCCCAGAAGACACTACATAGTGTTGTTATCAATTATATAAACCTATAAACTGCAGGAGGATAAAGATACACATATATGCAGTCATGGCTTCAGCATGTATAGTATTCAAGACTACATTGAGGCATTTTTGAGAGTACATGAATGAGTAATATAATGAGGGATATATACTATATACTGAAGGGTATCAGACTTAAAAAAATGCATTCTTCTTTTAACAGGATGCTCTACTTTGCAACACCATTGACTTCTGCGCAAACTCACCACTTACAGCAATGGCAATGTCAAGTCTATCAGTGACAAGACTTGTAGCTCATGAGATTCTTTTATGCATAACAAATGATTAACTCCTTATCAGCATGAACAAAATGTTACTTGTGTTATGTAAATTTTATTATTGATAGCTATTATAAGTTGTTATCTGCAGCTAGCTAAGATATCAGCAGTTTCTGGAGGACAGTGTTATAAGAATTGCATTTTCCAAGACTAGTATTGAAACTTAGTTACTTGGTCAGCTGGATGGGAACATTTTAATTCATCAATGTGAATAGTGTTGAGAAAAGTCAATATGGTTAAGATCAATCATGTCCTACTTATTGTTTGGGTGGATGTAGAACTGTCTAAAATCTTTAAAAAAGATACGCAAATAGTTTACTTAATCTTGGCACTGCTTGTAAACCTTCAAGTAATAATTATTTATTAAATATTTACTTGAGGTGAAAATTAGACATCAACAATTGAAAATAGATTCAAAAATGCTTGTATCTGTAATGGTTTTATTTTTTAAATTTAAACTTTAAACCAGTCTCTTGAGATTCATCTTGTTTCTGAGAGCCCTAGGGAATAGCAGGAAATTCATACATATTTAATATTAGTCAAATCAACCAATGCAGTAACCATGCTAAAAGAACAATTACGCAGACTATTTATGTAAATATGGAATAGAAATTACCTGGTTTTATTTAGAACACTGGGAAGACTTGTAAATTATTTAATTTAAGAAGACATGCTTTAGAGTGATTTTAAGCAATTTATTTCCAATATATATATGATAGAAAAATATTTTAATGTATTTGTATTTTCATATTCATTTCAACTATATCTAGGTTAATACTAGTATAATCTCCAGAGAACAGAATTTCTTTGTCTTTTATGGAAAATGTACACAAATATTTCCTTGTGCCAGAGATAATTTAATTAACATTTTATTTAAACTTTTTTAACTTAAGATATGTGGCAAAATTAATTAATTCTGCATTTTCAAGAATAAATAATAGTATTTTGCATGCATATAATAGCTTTTAAAATTTGCAAATATATTTTGTATTTTCCTGATCTAATCTAAGCATGGAGAATATTGCATATTTTAATGAGCCTGGAAATGAATCTCCAGTTACCTTCCATCTCCTAGGATAGACATGCTTTTAGAGGAACAGCAGAAGATATCCACAAAACCAAGAATTCACCCTTTTAGAAACTACTTTCTTATTTTAGTATAATAGATAATCCTTGATTACTCTTATTTCTTGTGAAGTCTGTTATTAGATGGAGAAACTCTTGTGTTCAGAGGTATTTGTACTGAAACATGGGGTGAAGAAACAATTCCAAGAGTTAAGGTCACTGAAAATCCTTTGGAATCTGTGCTATTCAGAAACTTGATGCTGAGATGGGTCAGAACATTCTTACTAGTTTAAGTCAGATCAGATCTTCTTCACAATCATCCTATCAGGTGGTTTCCTGCAAAAAGGAGACAACTAACTTGGCAGTAAACAGGTTGTCTGTGTCAAAATATAGGTTGTTTTTTTTTATGAGCAATTGATTTGACAAAGCCTCTTTGAGTGTTTATTCTGGCCAAGTATGATGCCATGATGGCAACTGTCTAAACCAGAGACAACTAGATTCTTTCACAGCCACTTTTCTGATGCATATTATACATATGCATAAGATGTACTTTACACTAAATATCCAAGCTTTTCATTGGCTGTAAGGAGAAGCTAGAATGACTATCGCAGATACTTACCCACCTAACTCCAATGGAGATGTCTGTACTGTAGACACTATATTTACTCCTGACAACCCTCTATGCAATGACACCTTAACTTCTCCAGATCTCTACTGTTATATTAGCTACCTGAGCTGGCATTTTGATTGATTATGCTTTTGGTGTTGATCAGCAATTTGGGTTGACCCCAGAATGATATAGCTGGACTGCTATAAAATGGAAAATAAAAGATGGGTATGATTTCAGTTTGAACTCTGCATTTACAAAATTTCAAACCACATAGTCTAGCAAGGCTAGCCATAACTGTGCAAAGGTGATTAACAATATACTGTTAAGTAAAAACATGACTGGATCTAAGACAGGATTTGGATGCCTGGAATTAGGTCCTTCAGCTGAAAACCCTGAGTTGAAAGCTGGAAATCTGAAAACTAAGTGTGCAGAGTTGCTGCTTCTTTTGAGAGGTTGTATCTCATGCATTCATGATGCTGAAATCCCACCAGATTTCAGAAATTAGTAGTTTTTATATCTCATCAGAAGCACTTCAGCTACTAGGGCTTCTTAAGAGAAACTCCACGTCCAGTTAAGTAGAATGGGGCTTAGTAGACAGTGCGAACATAGCTGGTTTCATTTCAGAGATCAGAAGATCAGTCCTCATTTTCATATAAAAGTTTAGTGATCGCAATATTTACCCAAGTTTCTGAGTACAATCCCTGTCTGTCAAGGAAGATTTTGTCCAAGTTCCTTTCTTAGAGTAGTGCACAATGACATAAGGGAAGAGGGAAATAAAAAAGCAAGGAAACTTGCTCTCTTGTGTTGTTAAGGAATTTTTTTTTACCCTAAATGCTTAGGAAGGCTTATAGGGAAGCAAAGCACTGTCTCACAGAATTCAAGAGCAGAGCTGCATTTACCTTCCTCTACATCTAGCACAGACAGGCATTTGTATGGGATGGCTGTAATGAATGGGATTAATCTGAACATAGGGATGAGGACATGTACGTTTAAATTCTTTCTTTAGTACTTTTTTTGCTGTGACAATTGTTGCTTATTTTTAAGCTTAAAAAAGTAGTCATAAGATAAAAAACAGTCTTAAGGACTAGGCCAGAATCTAGGGACCATCATTCTGAAGTTAGTTTAGCAGTTAGTCTAGCAGTTCCAGCTCCTGGGTTGTATTCATAAACTTCTGGTATTGAAGAATTAAGCTAACAAGTAGCTGTCTATTTCCTGCCATGGTTTCAGTGTTTCTCTTCCTCCTCAGAAACAGAAATACCCCTTCTTCATGTATTTTGCTTAGAACAAGTCCAAGACACTGTCCTAACACCTTTTAGCTCTGCCTTTGTCTTTTTAGGGAAGAAACAAAAGTTATATTTGTGCCTGACAGCCATGGTATTATGAGTTTTGCAACTAATATGCCTGCTTTTACTGTTGTTTTCTGCTTCTGTTCTGTTTTGCTTTCTAGAAAAGCCTACAGTGCTAAAATGAAATTAGAGAGCAGTACTAATTGAAGATCAGCTGGAAGAAATCAATAAAGGCATTACTATATATTAACTGTAACTGTTATACTAAAATAAACATTGATGATTATTTACTGAACAAAATAATGTGAAATATGAAGCTTCAGCAACCACAAAGACTTGTAAGAACAGTTTTACCTCCTGTGGACAAATGCTTCGTATCCTGAGATAGTCATGCAGCAAACTAGGTTGGCAATTACAGTGCTGTGGATTTTCAAGTATAATTTAATTGTTTCATAGCCAGTAAATTGACATTCATTTTTACACAAACACCCATGAGGTGAATACTTTTAAAACATCTATATCATTCTTTACTTCCCAATATTCTAATTTGCAAATTATTAACTGAACTGAGTTCATACTGTGGGATATTTGGATTTATAATGCCTCTTTGACTGAAATAGTAGCCTTTTATGAGGATATAACGAGGTGGA
>NW_010164575.1:20354-30248 GCF_000695765.1 Mesitornis unicolor | reverse complement strand
ATTATTGTTGTTGTTGTTGTTATTATTATCAACAACCACATTTTCACAGAAAGAAAATATTTTGAAATTTTTATTCCATGCAAAAGAAACCAAAAAGAAACCATTTTCCACAGAAATGTTATTAGCACACAGAGATGTACCATTCTTTTACTATGCCTTTTGGTGACTGAAAGCGTAACAGATACTCATGCCCATCTTCATTAAATTTATAAACTGCATTTGCATCATAAAAAAGCATCTGTTAATATGTTCATTCATTTCTATTTTAAACATGTTGTTTTCTTGAAAAAATAGAAATGAGGGTAGCAGAAATAGTAGCACAGAGCATATACATGTGTCAATGGCAGAAATCTTAAGTAACCAAGGCTATCATGGAAATGACCTATTGATCAACTAGCCACAGGCTTAAATAGTTCTTCTACATCACTTATGAATAACAAAAACATCAACAATATTGAAGAATGCCCTAACTGGTTGTGAACTGACATGAAGATTACATTTTTCAGTGCTGCATTTCATTGCAACACATAATCACCCATTCTGTAGCAGAGACAGAAAAATAAATAATTTGATTAATGTGCATAAAGGACAGGAATGTTAGTATCAGACAAGCAGAATTTTGCCATCCATGCTTGATTTCTGTTCAATACCCACATTATAGTAGGATTCCCTTGATATTTCATGCTTATCATGCAATCACTGCATCTCACAAATAGATGTGAAAAAGAGAATTTCATGCCCACTGTGATTATATTTCATAGTTTGAAGGAGGATGCACAGTGCAAGTCGGTGAGTGGAAGGAAAGCTGAGATGCTGCTATTTCTTCCAAAGGTAACAGAAAGAAACTGGATGAAAAAGTTATAGAGGCTATGGCAGAAGAAGGGAAAAGCTCACACATTTCTACTAACAGGCTCCTAGGATTGCTAAAATAGTGAGGTAATAGACATAAGCTATTGGGAATATGTTGCAACCACAAGACCTGCTCATTAAGCTCCATTAAACCTTTTGTACCTTTCTTTATCTATCAATAATGCAAATTACATTTGCTTTTCAAGCAGGACTACCCTGAGTACACTACTTTGCCTACTTGTCTCCTTTGAATATACATCACCAAAAATCCTAGGTTAAAGGATCCATAATTGGAATTGTCAAACTGAATAAAACTACACTGCAGCTACTTAATTGCTATGTCTGAGCTCAGATACCATATAGAATTCATATAGATTATTTTGTCAGGAAAATAATTGGTTAAAATACTGCAGAGTTATTTTTAGTTCTTGACATATTTAATGACACATTGTCAATATAAGATCTGGTATAAAGTGTTCATTACATTCGTAGGTTATCTTCTGGCAGCTTCAAAAAAGATGATGTTATTAAAGAACTTATAAGAAAGATCTTTATTTGTCTTATAGCTGACCACAAAACATCGCCTTATAAATTTTGTACAATTTCAGCTTAATGTACAAGACAACAATGTCTGGATTACTGAGATTTTCCTGTGAGAACTCTAACCACAAGATACCATAGCCTTTTGTCTCTTTCTGGCCAAAGAAATCTGACTTGTCTTTTGCATATTGGCTGAGACCACAATAAATTAGGTTGTCATTCTCAGCCCTTCAGAAGAGACTGTTGTTTCATCATTCAGGCAGTCATTTAGGAGGATAATAAGGAATTACACCATAATGTCGTTTTTTCTTTTCCTGGGAGAACTGCTCAGATTTTGTACAGAAGTTCTTTCATCAATACCATAGAGATTTTCTACATATGTGGAATCCACATGAACATATGTTTTCTGTTCTTATGGCCTGAAAACTTGATGATGTACCATGTTTGATTGGGGGTGGCTAATGCCACCTGATATAGAGATATGTTTTAGAGAATTAAAGATGAGAAATTTGATCTTCCATTTAAAAAGAAACCTTGATGAATCACATAATTGTCTAAGAAGCAGAATTCTTTTTTTTGCTTTTTGATAGCAATTGTAAAGCATTTAGTGAAGGAGAAGACAAAAGTTAGATGCATTGAGAAAATCCTTTCTCTACAAAAGATGCCAGCAGCCAGACTTAGATGATGGGATAGGATCACCACTAAGGCCAGTTACAATGTTTAAATATGGCCTTAGCAAGCATGGCCACAAAGATAACCCTTGCTTAGGGCTGGTAACCAGAGCATCATTATTTCTAGGAGATCTTGAGCCCTAAGCATTTGCATGATGAGACAGTGAGATGGGAATAATGGACCGTGGGAAGCAAGAAGATCCAAAATTCCCTAGAGTGTTACTTTTGCACTGCTTTTGTTTGTTTTTTTTCAGAGAAAACTGACTATCTTTGGAATACATCAGCTTGTTTCAGGTCCAGAATTAAAAGTACTTTGCAAACTCTTCAGCTTGGAAGACCTCAAAATCATTGGGCCTGTTCCCTTTCTCATGACATAAGCTTTGCTGATGCACTTGTGTCCTCTCTTCAAGTAACGCTGCTCTTTTCACAAGTATGGGATAGAGCAGATTCAAGTCATTGTTTCAAAACCTTGACTTCTGGCTAACACCAGTATTGCTATATTTTCTTAAGGATGAATATGTCAACAAGAGTGGTTAATAATTTTTGACCAACACAAAGTATACCTGTAAAATGAAGTAAGGCACATGTATGATGTTTGCATATATGAAATTCTTAACTTTTGGATGTTTCTTCTATTCATGGCAAAAGCTCTTTCTTATTTTAAGTGATACTTTACAGAATTGCAAACTTCTTTTTTCACTTGCCTCTCCACTCAATACAATTTGCATGCTGAGGTTGAAGCAGGACATAAGTGTGCTTCAGTGGACTTTGGGCAGATACCGGTCTTTCTGTAACTCTTTTGCACCTGGAAAATGCCATTCTGAGTTATGTGAATTTCAACGTATAAGGCACTGAAGACAAGGCACTTGGAACCAGCCTTTTCCAAAGTTCATCAAAATCACTGGAAAGAGGCCCTTTCACTCAAGCCCTTTTATTCACCTAATTCTAACACAAGCATAATCCAAATTATTTTTAAGGTACTGTCAAAATGTTTAAAATTAGGTGAGTGCTTACTCAGTTGCAGCCTGTGAAGGCAGAACACATACACTGGAAGGAATTTTTCCATTAACATCAAACATTTTTTGCACCCCCTTCTCTATAAAAAGGAAAGGAAGAAAAGAATTGGGTAATGCTTAGTCTGACTTTCCTCTTGCAGTTTGTTTTGTTTTTCAGAGACATTCCAGAAATGTATTCCAGATGTTTTCAAATCCTTGTAACTTATTTTCCATACTATATATAACTTTTTCTACCATATCTGTTCTCTCTCTTCCTTTCTTTCACCAGTTCATGCTTCCCTATCTTTTTCTTTTTGTAGTCTTAATATTTTTTTACTCCAAGTTCCAGATGAGTTCATTTGTATTCTCTCAGAGGTCTGGCTTGGAAACTTGCTTTGTCTGCTAGAAGACATATTGTTGCACACACTAATATCTCTTGCTTTGCGAAGTTCTTAATTAAATAATAACATTTACTTGCATTAGCTGGATTTTAACAATTGTGAAAGATATCAACTTCTTACTCTCAAAACAAAAATGGACTTTCGAATATTAAATTGGCATTGCATTTGGGCACACATGCTGTCTGATAAAACACAAATTACAGTCCTATCCAGCACTCACAATGTAAACTGTGTGCAAAAACATGTCTCCTTTGTCTAGCTAATTATAAGCTAGTTGCTTAATAATTCTTCCCATAAAGGTTTCTTCAGCATTACTTGGCAATTTTGTTGTTGGAAAATGTTACCATCATGAAACAGAAAGTGACTGCCAAGCCCTCAGAAGGAGAAAGTAATTTTAATGAAGCCCAGGATATTTTTCCAATAATTCAGACGAACGTGGTCAACATTCCTTTCTCAACATGAACAAAACACGTGAAATTTCACCCTTCTCCTCAGGAGCTGCTGCTTGGCAATGATGTTTATTCACTCCTTCCTGAGGTTATAGTTCTGCTCCACAGAGCTGATGAGAAACTGCCACTCTCCAGTGTTATTGCTGGAAGAAAAGCATGTGGGAATGGGCCAAAGCTCAACTGGGGGTTCCAGATGCTCACTGAGAAGAAACAGATTTTTCACAGCCTCAGAGTACCTACTCAGGACTAGTTAAAGCTCTCTTTATTTAGGGTGGTGATATTTTTTCTTGGTTGACTACGTAAAAATAGCTCACAGCAGTACTGACAACAATATCTGAGCTCCCTTTTTATTTAAAAGGCAGAGAGCCAAACCTAATACGGTGTAAATCAGAGCAACTTTGACTTACACCAAGCAGGCATCCTGCCTATCATATTCTAACAAATGCAGAGGGCAAATGTTCATCATAGGCATATTTTTAAAAGCTTTTTTAAAAGAAAAAGTAATCACATCATCAAGCTTTTTCCTGCAACTGAGAACTGTCTGAATCCTGAATACAGATCTGAGAACTACTCCAAACGATGTGGCTCATTAGTGAGGGGTACTAACTTTTTGGAAGTCAGAGGACTTTTTGCCATTGTTTACAATGTGCTTATCCTGTCACAGAGAAAAATTATTCAGATTGGATCTGAACTCCCACCAAGTTTGAAGTTCTTTGGGATTTGGGATTTAATTAATAGTTATTTTGTTGTAATGGCTCATGGAGGGTGTATCTGAGATCAGGAATCCACTATGGTAGTTCTTGTACACACATGAAGTGTTTTGTTCCCAAGACTTTCAAATCAACTAAAAAGAAAACCAAACAAATAAACAAAAAACAACAACCGCCCCCCCCCAAAAAAAAACAAAACATGTAGAAGTATTTTTCCAATTTTACAGGTGAAAAACTTGGATGAAGATATTTGCCAAAGCCTAAGAGAAGACTTTGGGAGAACTGTAGATTCCATGAGTTTTATCTAGCACTTTAATCACAAAACTTCCTTTATCTTCTAATTTAACCCTACTCTTTTTTACAAAAAGTTTTGTCTAAGGCATAGTGTATACGATTCTGTAAGGAATAGTACACCACTCTGGAAGTGTGCCACCAGTACGAGTTTCCTTCTGAAATAAAGAAACAAGCTGTCCTTGTTCTAGGATTGAAATGTTCAAATATCAGAGCCAACATTTGTAATGTTTCGAAGGAGAGAGAGGAGAAAGGAGAGAAGGGAAGAAGAGATTTATTTTGCAAATTCTGTTCAAACTGAGAGTTCCAGAAAATAACAAAAAAAAAAAAAGTGCTTAGGTGGTAGACAGGATGTACCCTGCATAACAATGTATCCTGTGGATATTTACTACCAAATGATGCTTAACTGAAAGGAAAGTGGGAGTCACCACAGCAAGCAATTCCCATCCGATTTCTTAACATGTAAATCAGGAGCACAGAAAGGCCATTTATGGGAGTCTCACCGAAACAATGGCTTTCCCGGTGCCAAGTGGTGACATCACGCTTCACAAAGGAGACGGAAGAGGACTGTAAGTGCAGGCTGCCTTGCCAAGAGTTTTGTTTTGTTTCCACAGAAGGAAGGGGGGGGGGGGGGGGCAGAGGGGGAAGCAAAATAGCAATTTTTCTCAAGAATATAACATTACACTGAGAAAAAGAAACAACCAACTTTCAAAGAAGTTGCCATGTGACTGATGGAATGTACTTTGCTGCTCCTTACTGTGATTTGAACAGCGCTTGTGAAAAAATTCAAAACTAATTTTACACTTGTGGTATCCAAGCAAACTGAAAGCAAACACAAACACACACACACTCACACATGCACAAACACACCCAAAGAGATGAACCTAAAACATTCTCTTTGTGAGATGCAGTGTTGGGCTTTTCCAAACTGTAATGCTAACTCCAGCTGTATTTTGCAGAAAGCAAAGTTCTGAAACTTCAATCCACTTAAAATAAACTAACACGCAAATAAATGCGAAGTTTGGTGTTTATGACTTCTAAGAAACCTGGAATTTTTAATTTACTGTATAAAGCTCAAGATCTTGAAGAAATCATGTATTAAAAGCACCTGTCTCCTAATTAGGCTGCATTCTTAGATAGTGTTTAACCTCAGGAATTCCAGAAAATTGACTACTTCTTTTTTTCCTTTTTCTTTCAGTATTTTTTTTCCAACAAGGAAAATAAATTAAACCATTGGAACAGATAAACAGAACTGGAAATTTTAAAAGCTTTCAGTTCATATAAATTAAAAAAAAAATGATAGGCTTTGGTATTGAATATACATGATTCAGCATTTCTGTCCTCCTTTTCTGTTATGTGGTACCTTGTGTAAAGTTATATTAGGGAATCCCACAGTAATGATTTTCTGTGTTTTGTACATGACATTTTAATTCATAAGAATGTGGATGATTACTACAGACTGCATATTGTGCTGATAAATAATAGTTCTGGTAGCAATGGAATGTGTATGTTTTTCCTAATGACGTATATCTGGTACCACATGGTTTTAAAAAGTCTGATTCCATTTATGACTTGAATAGTGCTGACAATACTGATGTAGCAAGGCCCTCTTATGTCCCAAACACTAAAGCATTATAACGACCTTCACTGTGTTTTCTGTGGCTCCCAGCAGAGCCTGGCGTGTAAAGAGTGAAAATGAAATTAAACACACAAAAAAGTGCATCAGAATGGTTCATAGGTGAGATTTTTTTAGTGTCTGTTAACAGAAAATGAAAGTACTGACTTAAAAAAAGAAAAAGTAAACCACAAAAAAAACCCTACGCATTATTCACCTATATATTATTTTGCCTATATGTTGTTCATTCCACCATTAAGGTCAGGAAAGACTGTGAGGTAGATGGAGAACTACGTCCTTTAGAGGTTTTTGTAAAAGTCGGCTTCTGTCCAACTACTCCTTCTGTTAAAGAAAGCTGATCTTCAGGGGGAGATACAAAATTGCACTTAATGAGCAAAAGTGAAACTCTGGTGGAACTTAAATGTTTCCATTTAGTAGAGAGAGACATCCAGAATCATCCTTCCTAATCCACATCTCCATTTCTGCTGTTGCTTTTACACAGAAATTCTAATATTTTGTGATTCTATGACTTGATGTGCAAGCATGAACCATATTCCTGCAATCATTGATTTGGTAGATGTGCTTAATACATGCCTGAAATGCAAAAACACCACTGAGTCTGAGTCAGAGTAGTATATGTCTGTATTTATGAAAATCCATTGTTAACTAAACCAAACTCTATTATGATTTCCTGGAGAGCCTTTCATATTCTATACTTTCCTCAGATAGTACACTTTTGTTCAGATACAATTGCATGATTTGCAGATAAATAAAAAACCAGGGAAGAGTTGGTAGGACACTTAATAAAGCACTCAGTATAATGGCAATGAGGAATTATACATCAATAGAGTCTTTCTAAAATGTCTTACTAAAAACAATTAGATTAAGGAACAGTAATAATTAGACAAGTTGTACATTAAAGGCCTTACAGTGATTATCTCTAGATCTTTACAGAAAATATGTAAAAGCGATTGAACATTTTAAAAACTTATGTGAATTTTTACAGTAGGTTCAAGCAAAGAGCACAACAGTCAAAATAACCCAGGCACAAATTGCTACAAAGGAAAAGGGGCCACTATGAGCAATGTAAGCCTAAATTCAACTTTACTGGATTAAAAAGCAACACAAAAGCACAAACAGTATAAAAAGTGTACTCTCAATTTACCCACAATTATTTTTCTGAATTTTACTGCAAAATCCCATAGAAGCACCATGAATACAGAAGTTGTTTTCATTAAACAGGACACAATTGAAATTATAATGTCTAATGGGAAACTACAATTTAACTGTGAGTTTAAGCAGTTTTCAAGGAAGGTGAGGCTTTGCTATATCACCTCAATCCACCACTATGTCCATTCTAGTGACTTAGTAGAAAATAGTGTTAAACAAATGTCTTTTCATAAGATTCAAAATCTCAGAGCCATATTTAATGTTGTTAAATTAGGGAGCAGCACCAATGAATCCAGCATTGAGATTTGTTGGTTTATTATTCAGTCTCAACCTGGAAAAATATTACCAAAAGCCTTAGAAATTTATGTTACACCCTTTGGGAACTTTTAAATTTATGAAAAGACTAACAAAGCAATGTAAAATGATCCACTCCTAGGGGTCCTAGGAGTAAGCCATCCAGGGAAAACTATAACATGCATGTCTCCAGTGGAGAACAATGACATTTTAAACAACAATGTTATTCTAAGATGTCTTCAGGCATGAGAGAGTATTGCTTCAGACATACACAATCGACAGACATGTGACAGCCTTATCCACATCTCCAGGAATAGAGAGATAAACAAAATACCTGGTTCTGAGTTATTTTATTGTGCCTTGTGTTGGTTTTGTTTGGGTTTTTTTTTTCTCCCAAGAAGGTCTCAAACAGCAACTATAGCAGTTTGAGATGGCTGAGCATCAAAGCATGATATAGCCAGAACCAATGCATTTGTCATTGTCTGATAAGAGGAGTCTTGAAAGAAGACAGGTCTATAAAATAACACTGGAAACCTTAACAATATTCATATATCACAGAAAAACTAGTGGGAAATGTAGATGTGTTTATGTGTACTAAAAGTTTTCTATCTTGTTCTATTATAAAATGTCAAAGGAAGTTTTAGGCAGCTATACCTTTAAGAGGTTCTGGGGAAAAGCATTTAATACCAGTTGTTATGACATGTGGAGACAAACATTAAGCAATGCAGAGCAGTTAAAATTTACACACTGAATATAACAAACCCCTGACACATTCTTTGGCTGTGTATAATTTTTGAATAACAAAATGTGAGTAAGATTTCAGATTTGAATTTGCTGTGGTGTCTCAAGGTCACATGTATATTCTCCCACTACCTTTATTCGTGAAGAAACCAGTGTTTTTAGAAGCAGAGCTGGAAATCTTATAGGTGACTGGAAGATTTTAATCAAAGTTTGAGTATATGTTCCAAAGTCTGTGTATATACAAAACCATGTTTATGAACATGGTTATGAAAAAATGTGAACATCAAGGTAGGTAGCACTGCCCACTGTGAAGCTAAAGTACATTTGCATCCTGCAGATCTAGTACATCTCTCCACTATGGAATAGTCCTAATGCTTACAGTCTGAGTTTGAATTTCTCTAGGGATAGTGTTTTCAATCCATTTATCATTCTTTATGTATTAGTTTTAAATAGTAATACTATTTCTGTATGAAACTTCTGTAGAAATGATGAAACCAAAATTGCTTTACCTGAATGTTAACTATATTGGATATTGATTTCATAGTTACCCTTCAATATAGAGGCTCATTTCTGAATTCAGTGAGCACGAGTAGAGCCAGACACTTCACTGAAATATTCTGTGGAGAATCAAATCCCAAATGTCTCTTGGCACTACTGAATTTTTGTCATTCATTGTACTACTTCCATTTATATTAAGATGAATTGAAATTCATTCCATTCTTCATTTTAGAGTCTGAGAGTTTTTTTGGTGTCACTGTTTCATTAACAAATTGCTGTACACCATAGATGTAATGACTAGAATTTTAATGTTTTTCATATTAAGAAAAAGTAAGATGTTCAAAATTTAGACATAGCAGACTTATTTGCTTGGAAACTTTTTTGACAGTGGAAATAGACACAGTAGAGCTGCCACAAAGTCACTGTAATTTGAGATTTTCCTGGACATTTGTTAGGAAAGCTGTAAACAGGATACAGCATTCTGCAAACTTAGAAGCTATATTTTAAAACCTCGTATGACATAGCTCAGTGATTTAACATACCTGAATTAAGATAGTAAATTAAAGTAGACACAGAAGGGTAGAACAGAGGATATTAAAAATTTACATCATCTTGGAGTATTTATCCACACACACACTGTGTTTTCAGTAACTTGAAATAACTACTTTGG